>NC_056597.1:23406182-23410502 GCF_018340385.1 Cyprinus carpio | reverse complement strand
CTTGAACTAGTCATACATAACTACATAACACACACACACGCCAGTGCAACATGTACTGTCATCATGGCTGTCACGTAGGTCCCAGGAAACAAAGATTTTTTTTTAATTGATAATGTCTGTTCCTCAGGTTTTTTTCAACAAACTTGAGCAATGCCCCAACTCTCATTCGGTCGGTCTTTCTTCAAATGAAAAAAAACCTGTCCTCACTTTTAATGTCCATCAGCTCACCTGTCTGCTAGGCTCTATTAGAGGTGACCATTTAACTGACGACAGGAACTTGCTAAACGGATTAACCAAGACTGCCTTTTTTTTGTGAGAAATAATCAAAAGTAAGAAGTAACAAGAAATTGTTTTCAGTTTGGTTGTGTATCCGTCAATTGGTCTATATAAACTGCTATAAAAATGATCTAACGTTTTAAGGAGACAAAGAGTTTTTATAATATATATCTATATACTATATATATATTAAATCCCTAATGCAGCCTTGAAGGTGTGTGTGGAATAATTTATGTTTTTTAAGAATCTGGGTAAAAACTTGTAATATCTAACTGTATTTGGTTTGTTGCTTATGCATGCTCTTAGCGCCTTTTAAAAATGTTAGACATTAAACGCACCACCCATCGTGAAATTCTTTTTCTCTATTTTATTCTGTTATATGTATGAATTGTGTTTTTGATTTTTGAACTTTGTGTACATCTCGTACTTATATGCACTTGATTTTTATTTTTAGGAATATTCCTAAAAGAACATAGCAATGGAGTGGAGGATCTTATAGTACCTGTTTCATCTGTGTCTGATTGGTAAGAACCTAGTATTGATGCTTGTTCTAAATAAGTAGTGATATTGATTGGTTCTATAAGGTGCACTTAAATTACAAAAGGATTTTTTGGTCATATACTATTCTTTGAAATAAAAAATAAAATCATAATAACAAGAACACAGGTTAGATAAAAAAGAAAGTGACAACATTCTAATCATACGTTTTTCCAACAAGTGAATTTTCACAAAAATGCAGCTGTATAAAGACCTATCTTTAGCCTACAGTGATACCTGTATTATGAAAATGACAAAAATATACATTTTTTGTTTTTTACTCTCAAAATGGAATGTAGTTCAGTCAAATAGGCTTGGTTGGTGACGCATAGAATCTAGTGGGGTTAAACAATATTAATTATAATTTATTTTATTTTAAATGTTATTTTATTTTAATTTTTAATTTAATTTTATTTCTACCATGTCTCATTTTCCCTAATTTCACCTTAAACAGGATTCCTACCTGTGCCTGGAAATGCTGCGGACAACAGCACCACCAAAGCACCACCAACAGCACCACTGCACTTTTGAATTTAATATAGTGGTCCACATCAATGACACTTTCAATGAAACCTACTACTCCAACATGACCGATAATAATACCATAACCCCTGAAAAACAAATCATCACTGAGGTAATAATTTTTTAGCGGCAGTGAGGAATGGTGATAAATTGAGCTAACTCTGTTTTTGTTTCAGCATTGCACTCTTAAAAATAAGGTGCTTAAAAGGTTCTTCACAGCAATGCAATAGGAAAAAGCCAATTTTTGGTTTCCACAAAGAACCATTTAGTCAAAGGTGCTTTAAAGAACCATCTCTTTCTCACCTGATTGATTATAATCTGGAGAACCGTTTTTTTTCAAACAAAGGAACCTTTTTTGTGAAACCGAAAAGGTTCTTCAGATTTTAAAGGTTTCTTTATGGAACCATTTAGACAAAAAAAGGTCTTCTAATGTGGCATCGTGAAGGCAGCCTTTATTTTTAAGAGTGTGGGTTCAGTTCAAAGGTGTACATTAGAACCATAAGAGCGGACTTTTTTCCCCCTCCCTATTTGGTAACTTGAATGTTGCGAGGCTTCCAGCATCATCCGCTCGCCAGTTATTGAAGCTGTATACAAAACAGCCTGTTTATTGCTTCTTGATATTGCAAACTGGTATTCTTATCATAATTTTTATAATTTCAATATAGCATTTATAAATACGCTGGTTTAGTTTTACCATTTATTGCACTTTGTTATTCTTATTCCACAATGCAAACTAAAAAACTGTTTGCAGTATAAGAGGACAATTCAAGATTTGATCAAGTAGTTTAATAAAAATAAATGAATACCTTTTAAATGAAATGTATCAATAGCTAAGAGCTGTATGTAATACACGTCTTAACCTGTGGTTTTGTATTGTAATACTTTTGATAGGTTTCCACTAAGTTTTTAACACTCCCACTTTAAAAACTTTCAACGCTGCCGATATTCATGCAATTTCAGAGTAAAAGAGAATAAAAATTAAAATACAAATACAAATGCTTTTTGTCACATCATAATTAATTCATTTATACATGTATTAATTGTTTTAGAGCTTGAATTGTTGGTTGTGTTGGTACTTTGTCAGTCAACCTGACGTTTTGTTTCGAGACCAGTTTATTTGTTGTTTTTTATTTGCATGTGTCCCCTCTCAGGAATGGCTCCATTGTTTGAGGATGGAAAAACTGTAGCTTTAAAACAGCAGTGACTCCAAAGCCTTCCATTTGGCAAACCTGACACAAATCTTGATTTAATGGGAACAATTTTAACCTTCAAAACTCCTAACCACTCTCACCAGTATTACTGCGGGTCAACAACAACTGCTGGTCAGTGGTGTGTTTACAGATTTATCTAATTGTAATAATGGTTTCAATCGGTAATAAGGCCTCAGTTCGCATTAACTTGTTGAAACCGTTTGTGTGCTTGACCTGTGTATCATTTTATATATTATCCAACAATAACATCACCTCCAGCAGCACCTGCATCAGCTACAAATCCACAACTGCAAATACCAAGCAAGACTACACCTGTTAAAACTGCACAAATTAATGTAGTGTTCAGACTCCTTCAAGCCTACAAGCCATCTACTACCTCCGAATCTCTCTGATCCTGAACCCTCTCCATATGCTTATGTTTTTTATACTGTCAACGTACTTCTATCGCCCCCAATCCGACACACTTAACCTACCCCTACCGAAACACTGGCAATTTTTTTGAATTTCAAAACACTGTTTTGGTATTTTTGAACCTTTTGTTTTAAAGAAAGGGACAGAGTAGTACCCATGTCATTATACACATTTGTGTCCATCATAAACGTATAACCATTACCACACCACACACGACACACACACACACACACACACACACCACACACACACACACACCACAACACACACACACACCCACACACACACCCCAACACACACACACAAATCTGTTGGGTGTGCAAGCCGAGCGGCGGAGAGCAGAGGACGAAACAAGGAGAGGAGGTAAAGCACAGAAAAAAAAAGCGAAGGGGGGAAAAGGCAGGGGGGCCGGAAAAAGAAAAATAAATCTCTCCTGAACTGTCTATTCATTTATTATAGCTTGATCAAGTTTTCAAAGGTTTTAAGTCCCACAAGCGCACATTTGTCCGGCAATTCAGGTAAATAATATGAAATTATATATTTATATACAATCAAAATGGCAACATCACAGATTGATTTTCACACATTTATTATTCTGGTTGATTGCTTTCTTGTTTATTTGTTTGGCTGGATTAATTGTTCAATTTTTTATTTACTCTTTATTTGATCATTATTCTCTCTTAGGAATGGCTCCATTATAGTAGATGCTGGAGTTGAATACGACAAAGTCTCTAGTCCTTCTGCAACAGAGCTAGCTAAAGCCCTTGCTGATGGTGTTAGAAATGGAGTAGTCAAATTGCCAATTGATACACAAACTATCCAAGTTACAGACTCCACAGGATTCACTGGTCAGTATACATTTATTGACACAAGTTTTCATGTAATTACTCGTACGTATTCTCTGTGATGGGATTAGCAGCTATAAAAAATATTACAATGTAGATCAGGTCAACACATAAAGAAATATAAGCAACATGAGAATGAAAGTACTGTTAAAACTGCAAAAATTAATGTAGTGTTCAGAATCCTTCAAGCCTACAAGCCAATCTACTCCAATCTCTCTGATCCTGAGACTCTCCATAGGCGTTATGTTTTTTATACTGTACAAACTGTACTTTCTATCGCCCTACCAAGCCTACACCTAAACCTACCCCTTACAGAAAACTACTGGCAATTTTTGAATTTCATAAAACACTGTTTTGTATGTTTTTGAAACCTTTTGTTTTACAGGGACAGAGTAGTACCCATGTCATTATACACATTTGTGTCCTCATAAACCGTTATATATCCTCTCGAAAAGCATGGCGGGGGGGGGTCGCGCACGCGATGCGCGCGTTCTAGCGGAATGAGGAGGGACGGCCGC
>NC_056597.1:23404373-23404713 GCF_018340385.1 Cyprinus carpio | reverse complement strand
GAATGAATGAATAAATTCCAAAGATGATTTATGATGTTTTAAGATGTTTTAAGATTTGTGGTCTCTAAAGGGAATGAGCATTTCTTTTGTTTTTGTTCTTGTTTTTACAGCTAACAAGTCTCCAGTCTTGGCTAGCATGCTCACTGCTCTCTGGATGACGCACAATTGGGAGGTGCTAAAAGCTGTTTGTGGTTGAGATTGATTGTAAACTTGGTATGCCTCTGTTATACTAAATTATATCTCATTTTGTTTTAATTCTTCCCTAAAATGAACAAATGTGACTGCTGCAGCCAATACTTCAACTACGACTCAAGCTGTAACAACCTCAGCAGGCATTGTG
>NC_056597.1:23390687-23403474 GCF_018340385.1 Cyprinus carpio | reverse complement strand
AACAAGCCAGGTTATGATCTAGCTGTAACATTTACTAGTCTTTCTTGCCACATATAGAGCCTGGTGATATGTATGGTATTTGTGAGTTATGATATTTTGGTTTCTGATTTACAAAAAGCACATTGTTTGTGCATGTGTACACTGGGCTGGAGAAATAATGAGGACTGTTTATTGAAATCAAATCTGAACATTTCTCTATGCCACAGGAATGGCACAAGTGAAAGTTACCTATAGAGTTATTATGTTGAAATTCAAAATAGAGATTGTTTTGCTCTTTTGAAAATGGATTGAACAATAAATATCTTTACCAATGTATTAGATAGATTCTGAAGATGTGAAATCTATGTATTTAATCTTTAAGTAAATTAAAGATGTTCTAATAAATGCTCTGTATTATGTTTTATGAAGTACTGATGTTTAATAAAATGAAGGGGGAATCCTGTTCCATTTGTAAATTCAGTGCTGCAAAAACTTTATAAATAAAGACTGTATCTAAATGATTCCACTTTTTGATATGTGACATCATGAAGAACTGACATTTGGTCTGTTCCCATATCTTCAAAATTACTTTTAGAAAACATAAGATCACACAAAATTGCAGGGAGATGTAGGCAAGCTGTGCAATATAATACAATGCATGAATAATGTAGAGGATGGTTCAACCACTTTTTTTTGACTGTTCCAAAATTTGATATATCAATATCCGCTACAAATTATATTAGTTTTTAATCTTTAAACTGTACAATGAGTTTACCCTATGATATGATATGATACAATATAATGTTGATTCAGATGACACCTGAAGGTGAATGTTGATTTTTATATCTCAAAATTGATTTATTTATTTTTTGTCCATTCTGTAAATCCATTACATCAATACACAGTGAATTAATAACATTAACACAACTTCTACTATGACCTGAGGAGGATTTATGGGGGTATCATCCCTGTACCCAATTTATAAACCGGTGATGATAGAACATCCCTATTCTTCTATATCTTATATTCTCTCCTTTTCCTGATATTGTGTAAACTCTAATATATGTGATCAAAAATGCACAACTGGTACCATGGTTAATTATAGAAAGCCAAGAGGATGAAAAACAAAAAATGTCAGAATGCATTACCTTTAATAACAAAGAATTCTCAATATATAACAATAGGAAGCTAAATGATGTTAACAGAACATATTAGTGTTCAACAAGAATAAACAAATGAAGTGAATCACCTTTATTTGCACACTTTATTCCAAAGCAACATATTTATTATTTTAATCTGACACAAACAAAAATAAATTTGCACAAATCCCTGATGACTAGTCCTTCTTAGATGTAGGACTGACCATAACTACTATGACATTTTTTAAATCTATCAATGATGTAATTAGTTTTTTATTTAGTAGTTGTTCTTTTAGTTAATATTAACATTAGTATTAGTAATGTGTGGATAGTAACTTGTATCGGTGAATAATATATAATATAAATAAAAAACATACTATATAGTATTACATAGTGCATAGGGTATATACTATATCTATCTATTATGCTATAGGATATAGATATAATATATAAATTCTACCAGATATTTAGTAGATCTGTTTTAGTTTTAGTAATTTGATAAAAAACTAGTCTCTGCATAAATAAACTTTACAACATGTGCCCATTCTCAATAATAAAATCAACTTAAATATTATATTAAAAAAAAGCATCCTTCATTTTATTTCTCTTTTGTGAACTTTCCTAGCACACTTTAAATTCACAAACATCAAAGTTTGTGCTAATAAAAACAGTAATAGCTGGAGATATAGTCATTAGTGAACAGTGTACCATCCATGGAACGGCACTAGACGTGGCGGTTTGTAAAAAGTACCTGAAAAGTAAGAAGTAATAGAAAATATCAAATGAGAATATAGGTTATGGCATTGAGTTCTCACTACACACTACATGATATAATTTAATAGTGTATTTTATGTATTTAAATTGACAATAAAAATAATCTTAACCATGAAACAGTATTTGTTGGAAATACCATTGGTACTGATGTGGTACTCGATTTCATGGTGGTAGATCTAAAGTTGCATTTGTGGCAGGTGGTGGTGTACTAGAAGTAACTACTTCCCCAAATGTAGCACACATGAAACTTCACTTTCATTCTTTCTAATTCCAGAACTGTACTTCACACACTCAATTCGCTTGATAGCATCAAGTATGATGTCCAAAGGTATGGTACCACCATTCACAGCAGTTCCATTAAGAATTTTCTCACCTCAAATGTGGGCTTGGGACTATAGAAGAATTCCTCAAAGATAAGAGTCATATCAACTTTAATGGAGCCCCCTCCTGGAAACAAAACAAACAAAAATAATAACCCCCAGTGTCCTATAAAAATGTGGATCCACTATTAAAAAATACCTCTGGATATCTTTATGAAAATTTGAAAAGATCACAGTTAGCAAGCTTACACGAAAGAGCGACTCTGCATCAGCTTATATCCTCTGAGATTGCTTGCCCTGTAAATTTCTGTTTATCTGCAAGTGATAAAAGTACTTTTTTACTATAACTAGAGTACATGAAATTTATCCTAATATAATAATAATAATAATAATAATATAATTCACTCCCCTCATGTGAACAAAAATGCTAGTTCTATTGGCATTTGCAGACAGGTATGAACTAACAGGAATCATGTCTCTTTATTTTTATTTGATGAGTCCCAACCATTGACAGTTGTTTTGGAGTTCTACCATACACTGCTTACATTAGTCTCATTGCTCACGGAGCTTTTATTACTCTATTAGCTAGAAGCGAACATTCTCCTTAAATGGAGGTGTGACACTTCCCCTACTCACAATAGATGGATACAAGGTATATATTTTTTGGCATTAAATTGGAGAAGAAATTATGGTTTATGCTTTAAGATTCTCTTTAAGACCTTCAGTAGCACCTGGATCTTTCTGAATTTCATTAAAGCCCCAACATTGCTGGTTTCTGCATGGTCCCTCTGATACAGACTCGAAAAATGTCTCTGTTAGAACATCAAAGAATGTTAATTATGAGAAAATATTACATCCAGTGTGTCTTTTTTTTTTTTTTTTGTCCCCGGTAGGGATGTTTGAAGGTTTGAGGTTTTACATGGTAGGGACATTTTGTTGTTTGTTGATCATTTTGATGTAAGTGAAATTCATACCGCCCCAAAAATGCCAATAAAAAATATTTGCCAAAAAAAAAACCTTTCCTAAAAGCTTTCACTGTTTAAAATTTCATTGTATCTGCACCCACTTTTGTGTAGTATACTGTAATAGACATTGACTTGCAAAATAATTCCTGATTCCCAAAGGAGGGGGTAATAGTGTTTTGAATTGATATCACTAGTGTTCTCTAGGCAGTGGAGTAGTCTCTGTGTTTGTCAGGGTTTGTGTGTCATCTGAAAGCCAGAATTTGATTCTGGACAAAAGAGAGTTTTGCTTAAAATATTTGATCTTTAAATATTTGATTCGTAGTTTTATGGTTTCAGGCCAAGTTGGTGTAGTTTTGAGATTCTGTTTCTAGGTGTAAGAAATGAAATTACTTCCATGAATTGTGTGTTAGTAGTCAAGAAAACTGTGGCAATCATGAATGTTAAAAAAAGCTTTCTGTAAAAATTAGATAACTAAAAGTACATTTTATTTATGATTTTAACTCTATAGAACAAGTTAGACTTACCACAGTTACCACATGGAGGCCAATGCAATGAATTCAAGGGATGAGTGGTTGCTATAACTTTCACTGGAAAGCTTCATTTAGACTGTATCTTAAGTGTATGCTTCCCTCGGCTAAGGGTAGGAGGGATCAAAGTATTTGTGCCCTGTTGTTGGTGCTACAGTGGTGGACACATATGAGGCATGAGCCTCGTTACTGGCTTTTTACTCTGATCTAGTGTTGTTGTTGTTGCCTATTACTGTTGTATATACAGTTGTAGAATTGAATACAGTAGATGAAACCCTAGCTAGAGTAGTTTTGGTTGATTCTGGTTTATTTCAACAGTTGCTGCTGCTGTTGTCCTTGGATTTTAAATTGCTGGCAATGCTGATGTCAATGGAACGTTAGTTGAAGCTTTTTGGTGCAGTAGCAGACTCTTTACTAAGCTTGTTGTTGATGTTGTGTAATTGTATCTACTGCCACAGAATGTATCACAGTAGATGAAACCTGAGCTATTGTAGTCTTGGTTGATTCTGGTTCATTGCTAATGGTTGCTGCTGTATCATGCTCCTACTTCCAGTTGCTGGCAATGCTGATGTCACTGATAAAATGTAGAAGCTTGGGTGTAGTAGCAGACTCTACTAGGCCTGTTGTTACTGTCATCATTTTCTTGCTGCGCTATCCCGATTACCTCTCTGGCTCGCTAACAATTGCTGATGTGGCTGTGCTCAATGCAGTTACCGGCAATGCTGATGCCACCAAGTACTGCTGTAGAAGCTTGGGTGCAGTAGCAGACTCTACTAGGTCTGTTGTTGCTGTCACCGTATTTTCTGTTGTAGTTATCCTGGATTGTTTTCGTTCATTGCTAACAGTTGCTGATGTGGTTTTGTCCAGTGCAGTTGCATGCAAAGCCGATGTTACTGGTGCAAATGTAGAAGTTCTTGCTGTAGTAGCAGACACTATTCGGCCTGTTGTTGTTGTCACTGTATTTCCAGTTGTAGCTATCCTGATTGTTTCCGGTTCATTGCTAACAGTTGCTGATGTGGTTGTGCCCAATGCAGTTGCTGGCAATGCTGATGTCACGGTGCAAATGTAGAAGCTTTGGGTGCAGTAGCCTACTCTACTAAGCCTGTTGTTGTTGTCACTGTATTTTCTGTTGTAGTTATCCCGTTTGTTTCCTCGTACATTGCTAATAGTTGCTGATGTGGTTGTGCCCAATGCAGTTGCATGTAAAGCAGATGTCACTATGGCCAAACGAAGCTTTGGGTGTAGTAGCAGACTCCTGTACTTCAGGCCTGCTGTCATTGTCAATGTATCTTCTGTTGTAGTTATTCTGATTGTTTCCGGCTCATTGCTACCAGTTGCTGATGTGGTTGTGCCCAATGCAGTTGCTGGCAATGCTGATGTTACTTGTAGAAATGTAGAAGCTTTGGGTGTAGTAGCCGAATCTACCAGTCTGTTGTTGTTGTCACTGTATTTCCCGTTGTAGCTATCCTGATTGCTTCCGTTCATTGCTAACAGTTGCTGATGGTTGTGCCAAAATGCAGTTGCTGGCAATGCTGATGTCACAGGTGCAAAATGTAGAAGCTTTGGGGTGTAGTAGCCGACTCTACTAGCCTGTTGTTGTTGTCACTGTATTATTTCCTGTTGTAGCTATTCTCATTGTTTCCAGTCTGATGATAGAACAGATGACCATTCTGTTTATGTTATCCATTTCCTGTCTCCATCATATCAGATAACCAGACTTACTTTTGATTATCTATCCCATTTTGTTCTGTCTCATTGCTAACAGTTGCTGATGGTTGTGCCCTACTGTGCTGCTGCAATGCTATCACCGGGGTACCAAGGTAGAAGCTTTGGGTGCAGCAGACTCTTACCAGGCCTGCTGTTGTTGACACTGTATTTTCTGCTGCGCTATCCTGATTGTTTCCTCGGTTCATTGCTGTCACCCGTTGGAGCGTGGCTGTGCTCAATGCAGTTAAGCTGGTAAGGCTGATGTCACTCTGTAGAAAATGTAGAAGCTTTTGGGTGTAGTAGCCGACCTTCTACTAGGCCTTGCTGTTGTTGTCACTGTATTTCCTGTTGTAGCTATCCTGACTGTTTCCGGTTCATGGCTAACAGTTGCTGCTTTGGTTGTGCCCAATGCAGTTGCTGGCAATGCTGATGTCACAGGTGCAAATGTAGAAGCTTTGGGTGTAGTAGCAGACTTCTACTAAACCCGTTGTGGTTGTCACTGTATCTTCTGTTGTGTGCTTATCCCGATTGTTTCCTGTTCATTGCTACACTGATGGTTGTGCCCAATGCAGTTGCTGGAAAAGCTGATGCCACTGGTGCAACGAAGTTTTGCTGCAGCCAGACACTATTCGCCCAAGGATGTTGTCACCGTATTTCTGTTGTAGTTATACTGATTGTTTCCGCGTACATTGCTAACAGTTGCTGATGTGGTTGTGCCCACTGCAGTTGCTGGCAAAGCTGATGTCACTGGTAAAAATGTTGAAGCTTTGGGGTGCAGTAACAGACCTCTAATACTAGGCCTGTTGTCGTTGTCACTGTATTTTCTGTTGTAGTTATCCCGAAGCCGCTCATTACTACCAGTTGCTGATGTGTTGTGCTCAATGCAGTTGTTGGCAATGCTGATGTCACCGGGTACCAAGGTAGAAGCTTTGGGTGCAGTAGCCGACTCTACTAGGCCTGTTGTTGTTGTCTCTGTATTTTCTAGCGTGCTTATCCTGATTGCTTCCAGTCCATTGCCAATGCCGTTGGGATGGGTGTCCAATGCAGATGCTGGCAAAGCTGATGTTACTGGTGCAAATGTAGAAGTTTTTGCTGTAGTAGCAGACACTATTCGGCCTGTTGATGTTGTCCCTGTATTTCCAGTTGTAGCTATCCTGATTGTTTCCTGTTCATTGCTAAGAGTTGCTGATGTGGTTGTGACCAATTCAGTTTCTGACAAAGCTGATGTTAATGGTGCAAATGTAGAAGTTTTTGCTGTAGTAGCAGACACTATTCGGCCTGTTGTTGTTGTCACTGTATTTTCTGTTGTAGTTATACTGATTGTTTCCGGTACATTACTAACAGTTGCTGATGTGGTTGTGCCCAATGCAGTTGCTGGCAATGCTGATGTCACCGGTACCAAGCAGTAGAAGCTTTGGGTGTAGTAGCAGACTCTTACTAGGCCTGTTGTTGTTGTTCTGTATTTCTGTTGTAGTTATAATTGATTGTTTCCGTATATTGCTAATAGTTGCTGATGGTTGTGCCCAATGCAGCTGCACATGTAAAGCAGAGGTCACTCGGTACAAACGTAGAAGCTTTAGGTTGTAGTAGCAGACCTTACGAATGCTGGTCATTGTCAATGCATTCTGCTGTAGTTATTCTGATTGTTTCCAGCTCATTGCTACCAGCGTTGCTGATGTGGAGCAGCCCAATGTAAAGGTTTTCGGTACTGTTGATGTTACTTGTAGAAATGTAGAAGCTTAGTGTAGTAGCCGACCTATCAGGTCTTTTGTTGCTGTCACCGTATTCTGGGTTGTAGCTATCCCATTGCTTCCTCGTTCATTGCCAACAGTTGCCGATGTGGTTGCGCCCAATGCAGCTGGCAATGCTGATGTCACCGTGCAAACCGTAGAAGCTTTGGGGTGTAGTAGCCACTACCAGGCCTGCTGTTGTTGTCACTCGTATTCTTGCTGTAGCTATCCTGATTGTTTCCGGTTCATTGCTAACAGTTGATGTGGTTGTGCCCAATGCAGTTGCTGGCAAAGTTTGATGTTACTGGTGCAAATGTAGAAGGTTTTTGCTGTAGAAGCAGACACTATTCGGCCTGTTGATGCTGTCACTGCATTTTCTACAGTTATACTGGATTGTTTCGGTACGTTAACAGTTGCTGATGTTGTGCCCAATGCAGTTGCTGGCAAAGCTGATGTCACTGCAAAATGTAGCTGGCCCAGTAGCAGTTCCCTACTAGACCTGCTGTTGCTGTCACTGTATCTTCTGTTGTAGTTATCCTGATAGTTTCTGCCTGCCATTGCTAACAGTTGCTGGTGTGGTTGTGCCCAATGCAGTTGAAGCGGCAATGCCTGATGTCACCGTACCAAGGTAGAAGCTTTAGTGTAGTAGCAGTCCTACTAGGCCTGTTGTTGTTGTCTCTGTATTTCTCTGGTGCAGTTATCCTGATTGCTTCCAGTCCATTGCTAACAGTTGCTGGGATGGTTAGTGCCCAATGCAGATGCTGGCAAAGCTGATGTTACTGGTGCAAATGTAGAAGTTTTTGCTGTAGTAGCAGACACTATTCGGCCTGTTGATGTTGTCACTGTATTTCCGGTTGTAGCTGTCCTGATTGTTTCTGATTCATTGCTAACAGTTGCTGATGTGGTTGTACCCAGTGCAGTTTCCCGGATTGTGCCGATGTTAATGGCGCAAATGTAGAAGTTTTTGCTGTAGTAGCAGACACTATAGGGCCTGTTTTCGTTGTTGTCACTGCATCTTCTGTTGTACGCCACCATCATCGTCGCCAACAGCCAGTGCCCAATGCAGTTGCATGTAAAGCAGATGTCACAGGTACAAACCGAAGCTGGGTGTAGTAGCAGACTCTACTAGGCCTGTTTTTATTGTCAGTGTATCTTCTGTTGTGTTATTCTGATTGTTTCCCCCCCGGCTCATTGCTACCAGTTGTTGATGTGGTTAAAGCCCAACGCAGTTGCTGGCAAAGCTGATGTCACTGGTGCAAAATGTAGAAGCTTTGGGTGAAGTAGCAGACTCTACTAGGCCTGTTGTCTTGTCACCGTATCTCTTCTGTTGTGGCTGCCTTGATTGTTTCCGGCTCATTGCTAACAGCGCCGCTGGGATGTGGTTGTGCCCAATGCCGCTGCTGGCAATACTGATGTTACCGGTGCAAATGTAGAAGCTGCTGTAGTAGCAGCACACCACAGGCCTGTTGATGTTGTCGCTGTATTTTCTGTTGTAGTTGTCCTGATTGTTTCAAGTCCATTGCTAACAGCGATGCGGTTGTTCAATGCAGTTGCATAAAGCAGATGTCACTGGTACAAATGTAGAAGCTTTGGGTGTACTAGCAGACCGTACTACACCTGTTGCTGTCACTGCATCTTCTGGTTGCAAAATTTATCCTGATTGTTTCCCGGTTCATTGCTAACAGTTGCTGACATGTGGAGCAGCCAAATGCAGTTGCTGGCAATGCTGATGTCACACAGGTGCAAATGTAGAAGCTTTTAGTGTAGTAGCCGACTCTACTATTAGGCCTGTTGTTAAGTCACTGCATTTCCTGCTGTAGCTATCCTCATTGTTTCCAGTTCATTGCTAACAGTTGCTGATGTGGTTGTGCCCACAGCAGTTGCCGCAATGCCGATGTCACAGGTGCAAATGTAGAAGTTTTTGCTGTAGAAGCAGACACTATTCCGCCTGTTGATGTTTTCACTTCGTATTTTCTGTTGTAGTTATCCTGATTGTTTCTGGCTCATTGCTAACAGTTGCTGATGTGGTTGTGCCCATTGCAGTTGCATGTAAAAGCAGATGTCACAGGTGCAAATGTAGAAGTTTTTGCTGCAGAAGCTATGACACTATTCGGCCTGTTGATGTTGTCACTGTATTTTCTGGTTGTAGTTATCCTGATTGCTTCTGTCTCATTGCTAACAGTTGCTGATGCTGTGGTCGTCACGCAGTTGCATGTGGAAGCAGATATCACAGGTACAAATGTAGAAGCTTTAGTGTAGAAGCAGACTCTACTAGGGCCTGTTGTCATTGTCACTGTAGTTCTGTTGTAGTTATCCTGGATTTTCGTTTTGCCTCATTGCTAACAGCGTTGATGTGGAGCAGCCCAATGCAGCCAGCAAGCAATGCTGATGTCACCGGTACCAAGGTAGAAGCTTTGGGGTGTAGTGAAAGCAGACTCTACTAGGCCTGTTGTTGTTGACACTTCGCATTTTCTGCTGCAGTTAATCCTGATTGTTTCCGGTTCATTGCTAACAGTTGCTGATGTGGTTGTGCTCACCGCAGTTGCTGGCAAGGCTGATGTCACTTGTAGAAATGTAGAAGCTTTGGGTGTAGTAGCCGACTCTACTAGGCCTGTTGTTGTTGTCACTGTATTTCCTGTTGTAGCTATCCTGACTGTTTCCGGTTCATACAGATGCTGCTTTGACAGCCTACCGCAGTTGCTGGCAATGCTGATGTCACTGGTGCAATGTAGAAGCTTTGGGGTAGTAGCAGACTCTACTAAACCTGTTGTGGTTGTCACTGTGTCTTCTGTTGTAGTTATCCTGATTGTTTCCTGTTCATTGCTAAGAGTTACTGATGTGGTTGTGCCCAATGCAGTTGCTGGAAAAGCTGATGTTACTGGTGCAAATGTAGAAGTTTTTGCTGTAGTAGCAGACACTATTTGGCCTGTTGATGCTGTCACTGTATTTCCGGTTGTAGTTATACTGATTGTTTCCGGTACATTACTAACAGTTGCTGATGTGGTTGTGCCCAATGCCGTTGTTGCTGGCAAAGCTGATGTCACTGGTAAAAATGTAGAAGCTTTGGGGTGTAGTAACAGACCTCTACTATTAGGCCTGTTGTCGTTGTCACTGTATCTTCTGTTGTAGTTATCCTGATAGTTTCTGGCTCATTGCTAACAGTTGCTGATGTGGTTGTGCCCAATGCAGTTGCTGGCAATGCTGATGTGGTCGTACCGCTGTAGAAGCTTTCTTTGGGGTGTAGTAGCAGACTCTTACTAGGGCCTGTTGTTGTTGTCTCTGTATTTTCTGTTGCAGTTATAATGATTGTTTCCAGTCTATTGCTAACAGTTGCTGATGTGGTTGTGCCCAATGCAGATGCTGGCAAAGCTGATGTTACTGGTGCAAATGTAGAAGTTCTTGCTGTAGTAGCAGACACCATTCGCCTGTTGGATGTTGCCCTGTATTTCCAGCTGTAGCCATTCCATTGTTTCCTGTTCATTGCCAGAGTTGCTGATGTGGTTGCGCCCAATCCAGTTTCCCCTGACAAAGCCGGATGTTAATGGTGCAAATGTAGAAGTTTTGCTGTAGTAGCAGACACTATTCGCCTGTTGTTGTTGTCACTGTATTTTCTGTTGTGGAAGTTATACCGATTGCTCGGTACATTACTAACAGTTGCTGATGGTTGTGCCCAATGCAGTTGTTGGCAATGCTGATGTCACCGGTACCAAGGTAGAAGCTTTGGGGTGTAACCGCAGCAGACTTCTACTCTAGGCCTGTTGTTGTTGTCTCTGTATTTTCTGTTGTAGTTATACTGATTGTTTCCGGTACATTACTAACAGTTGCTGATGTGGCCGTGCCCCAATGCAGCTGTGTACGTAAAGCAGATGTTCACTGGATACAAATGTAGAAGCTTTGGCTGTACTAGCAAACTTAACTACACCTGTAGCTATCACGATTGTTTCCTGTTTATTGCTAAGAGTTGCTGATGTGGTTGTGCTCAATGCAGTTGCTGGCAAAGCTGATGTCACTGGTAAAAATGTAGACGGGATGTCATCGGTAAAAATGGAGCTTTCTGGGGTCTAGTAGCAGACTCTACTAGACCTGTTGTTGTTGTCACTGAATCATCTGTTGTAGTTATCCTTATTGTTTCTGGCTCATTGCTAACAGTTGCTGATGTTTGCAGCGCCCAAATTTGCTGCCAGGCAATGCCAGATGTCACTTGCAGAAATGTAGAAGCTTTGGGTGCATTTGGCTCTAATTTACTAGGGCCTGTTTTATACTTCACCTACTTCCTGTTGTAGCTATCCTGATTGTTTCCGGTTCATTGCTAATAGTTGCTGATGTGGTTGTGCCCAGTGCAGTTGCTGGCAATACTGATGTCACCTTTCCAAATGTAGAAGCTTTGGGTGTAGTAGGAGACTCTATTAAGCCTGTTGTTGTTGTCACTGTGTCTTCTGTTGTAGTTATCCTGATTGTTTCCTGTTCATTGCTAAGAGTTGCTGATGTGGATGGGCCCAATGCAGTTGCGCTTTTTCAAAAGCTCGTAGACCCTCTTCGGCCTCTGTAGAAGTCTTTGCTGTAGTACTAGACCCTCTTCGGCCTGTTGTTGTTGTCACTGTATTTCCTGTTGTAGCTATCCTGATTGTTTCCTGTTCATTAATAATAGCTGATGATGTTGTTCCCACCACAGTTGCTGGCAAACCCTAATTTTCCTGTTCAAAATTAAAAATTTTTTCCTTAATAACCAGACACTCTTCGGCCTGTTGTTGTTGTCACTGAATCCTCTGTTGTAGTTATCCTTATTGTTTCTGGCTCATTGCTAACAGTTGCTGATGTGGTTGTGCTCAATGCGCCATGCAAAAGCTGATGTCACTCGGTAAAATGTAGAAGCTTTAGTTGTAGTAGCAGACTCTACTAGGCCTGTTGTCATTGTCAATGTATCTTCTGTTGTAGTTATTCTGATTGTTTCCGGCTCATTGCTAACAGTTGCTGATGTGGTTGTGCTCAATGCAGATGCTGGCAAAGCTGATGTTACTGGTGCAAATGTAGAAGTTCTTGCTGGGCAGTAGCAGACACCATTCGGCCTGTTGTTGTTGTCACCGTATTTCCAGTTGTACCATCCTGATTGCCTCGGTTCTTGCTAACAGTTGCTGATGGTTGTTTCCAATGCTGCTAGCAATGCTGATGTCACCTGTCCAAATGTAGAAGCTTTGGGTGTAGTAGGAGACTCTATTAAGCCTGTTGTTGTTGTCACTGTGTCTTCTGTTGTAGTTATCATTGATTGCTCGCACATTGCTGGCGAATGCTTTTGATGTGGAGCTGTGCCCCAATGCAGTTGCATGTAAAGCAGATGTCACTGGTACAAACGTAGAAGTTGAGTTGTAGTAGCATGCATTCCGCCAGGCCTGTTGTCATTGTCAATGCATCTTCTGTTGTGTTATTCTGATTGCTCGCTCATTGCTAACAGTTGCTGATGTGGTTGTGCCCAATGCAGTTCCTGGCAATGCTGATGTCACTTGTAGAAATGTAGAAGCTTTGGGTGTATATGCCAACTCTACTAGGCCTGTTGTTGTTCTCACTGCATTTCCTGTTGTAGCTATCCTGATTGTTTCCGGTTCATTGCTAACAGTTGCTGATGTGGTTGTGCCCAGTGCAGTTGCTTTT
>NC_056597.1:23246933-23389686 GCF_018340385.1 Cyprinus carpio | reverse complement strand
TGATACGACCACACTTTCCAGACGCTCCCAGGTTTATAATTCCCGCCCGGGTGGCTGGGTGGCGAGAAACCCGTGTTTGGATTTTGATTTAGACGAACGTGGTCATCCATTCATCTTCTTTTGTGGTAGGACAAAAAAAATTTCAGATTTAAAAAAAAAAAAAGGGCCCCAAAGGGTAAAATGAACTTTTGAAAACCA
Organism: Cyprinus carpio; assembly: GCF_018340385.1. Lineage (NCBI taxonomy): Eukaryota > Metazoa > Chordata > Actinopteri > Cypriniformes > Cyprinidae > Cyprinus > Cyprinus carpio. Next base: position 23,389,488 of record NC_056597.1, on the reverse strand, counting down.
AAGGAAAAACGAAGAGGACAACGAGCTCAACTCGAAAAGGGGGGTTTTGTTTTGTTTTGTGCGCACTTTTTATTTTGTTTTTTTTTTATAAATGTTTTTTGCTTGTATTATGTTTCACCTGTAAATTTTTAATACGGTTTTGCTAAACTGTATTCGGGTGGTATTCCTTTTAATTGATTTAAATCCAGGCTTTAACTTTTTAGGTCTTCTTCTTGGGCCAAATCGTAGTTTGATAACCCTATGACTACTTTAGACTATTAAATTTTGTATGTTTCTACCTCGAAAAGGGTTACATATTCAAATTGATCTTGATGAATCTACTGTATGATAAAACCCATCTTCAGGTCATGTCTTCAAAATCATTCAATTGATGATTTGCTGTCAAAAAAACATTTCGATTACAATTTGAAAACAGGTGCGCACAGTATTTTTGTTAAAACGATACATTTATTTTTGGATTTTTGATGATTTTAAAAAAGTAAAAAAAACAAAAAAAAAAACAGCTTTTATTTAAACAAAATTTTTTGAAACATTGTAACTTTCTTACTGTCATTTTTGTCAATTAATGCAAAAATTTAAAATTATATATAATTATATGTTGTTGTGTGTGTGTTGGGGTTGTGTGGGTGTTGTGTTGTGGGGGTTGTGTGTGGGTGTGTGTTTTCCAACCTTGTAAAAATTTATGTAACAGCACCTTTTAAAAAAAATTTACTGAGAAAAATGGACTCGTGTTCAATGCTTATTTCAGCCCACTGTTATATGTTCATATATCTATATATAATATATTGTTGTTAATCAACCTGTAAATGACTACAGTCATACCATCATTTTTATAAACATAATTGAGTAGAATAATTAATGCAGTACAAGGGTCCTAAAGGCGGTTTTGGGAAGTAGATGTTGTCTCGAAGCGGGCCGCAGGGACCGGGTGGCGTTTCTTCATGGAAGATGAGACTGTGTTCTTGAGGGTTTATCATGAGAAACCTGCTGTGTGTGTTGCCAGATATTGACATTTCACACTCATCTCAAATCCCTTTCTTGCTGATACAGTCGGGACTGAAGAAACGGATCTTAGATTAGTGTCGAAACATTCTCATAGCTCTGAGACACATGGAGTGTGTGTGTGTGTGTGTGTGTGTGTGTGTGTGTGTGTGTGTGTGTGTGTGTTGTGTGTGTGTGTGTGTGTGTGTGTGTGTGTGTGTGTGTGTGTGTGTGTGTGTTTGGAGAGCTGGTGAAGACGATGATTGCTTTTTAACCTGGTCCAGTTTGATGTTCGCTCCGCTGCACCGCTGTAAACCGCGAGCGAAGCTGCAGCGTATGAACATCAGGTCATCTGTCTTTATTTGTGTTTGACTCTGAACAGAAGATTTTCTCTAACTCTGTTCACTCAGGAGGATTATGGATGTTGTATGACTTTAAAATGGGTTTGGTTTAATACTTTTCTACCTTTTACATGCACAAGTTGTGACCATTTACTTGCTCTAACGCATGTGTTTTCATGTCACTTCAGGGACTTTATTTTATTATTTCACATAACTACCTTTATATTGACCTTTTGCTTCCGTAAGTTGTATCTATAGCGATAGTTCATCCACAAAAGCACAATTCTGTCCTCATTTGTTGACTCTCGTGATATTCTGAACCTGTATGATTTTGAACAATACATGCATGACAGTGAATTAGATCTAATAATTAATGAAAAAAATCCTAATAAGTAATATTATTATATATTAGGCAAAATAATAATGTTATTATTTCTATAGCACTTTTTAGTTTAATATTACAATACATGAATCAATAAATGCACTTTTTAGTTTAATATTAAATACTGAATACAATTATTTTATTTTTTTTTTAATGTAGCATTTTTTGTTTTTTTGTATTATTTTCTATTTTATTTATATATTATTATTTTTTTGTTTTTTTATTTTATATTTTTTTCCATTTAGTTTTAATTTTGTCTGTTTTTTTCTAATAATAATAATATTATTATTAAGTATTAAATAAAATATTACCTATTATTATTTCTGTAACGTCCTATAGTTTCCTTTTTTTATTTTATTTTTTATTTTTTATTGTGAATGATAAATGATTATTAAATATTACAAATACAATTTTTTAGCAACGTTTATTATTTCTTTTTTTTTTTTTAGTTCACCTTTTTCACATTTGGTTTCCATTCTTCTAATATTATTAATAATACTATTTGAATATGAAATAATTTTTATTGTTATTTATTATTTTCATATAAGCAAGGCATGCAGCTCAAAGCATTACCCTTCAGCACATTACACAATACTTTACATGAAAAAAAGTAAAATACCATAATCAATATAACATTTATTCCCTCTCATATCATTCCAAAAAATTATTTTATTTTTTGTGTAAACTTTATTCTTAATATTTAATGTTATTCTGATTCTTTCCAGTTTAGTTGTGGTTTAGGAGTGCTGTGTTTTGTTCAGTGTTTTTGGACTTTATTCAGCCAACTCTGCTTTTAATTTCTGACAGACCTTTTTATTTTGGGAAACTTTGGGGAAAAAAAAACATTCCCCTTTTTGTTTTCATTAACAACTAGGTTCCTTTGTTTGGCTCTGAATCAGCGTGTGTTCCTTCCAGCATTTACTGCCAAAAGCATCCCAGCATGCACTGCTTCCAGCAGGGTCTCTGGAGACTTCACATCTGTTTTTGTGTTTTTCATTAACAACTTGGGGGTAGCGGGTACGGGGGTCGCAGTGTTACTGGGAAACAGCGCCGGCGAGGCCTTCAATGCGCCGGACGTCACTCTCTGACAGAGGGACAGTGAAATCACGGAGCTTTTCAGTGCCTCAGTGCTGCGGGGTTAGTAGACTGCATCAGGGTATAGAGTTTATTGTTACAGTTTTTATTTTTTTTCTTTATTTTTTCTTTTTTATGATTATTATTTAATTATTATAATTTATTATTTTCTTTTTATGTTTATTTTGTATTTTATAATTTGAATCTTGATTTCTTTAGCAATTTTCAATCTTATTTTCTATAGTAAACATAAGTATTTTCCAAATGATTAAAATTAATATATTATAGTAATTATACTTAATTTTAAATTCTATGAGTCTTAATTCTTTTGCAGTTATAGGACTCTTAGTTTCTGTTTATATATAATTATTTTATATGCTGCAAAATTGAAAATTAAAATTGTGTGTGTGCATATTATAAATTAAATTAATTTTAGATTTTAATCTTTTGCCATTTCTATCATCATTTTCTATCATATATAATTATTTTCATATTAAATAATTGTAATTAAAAAATATTTGTCTGTGATTAAAATTAAAATTATAATATTATGAATTTTACTAATTTTAGATTTTTTATTATTTTTTATGCAATTTCCATCATAGGTTTTTTAATCATAAATAATCTATTTATATTATTAAAGCATTATAATGAATATAATTAATAATAGTATTTTTTGTACAAGGAAGGTTTTTATTGAATATAAATATGTATAATTTTAACTTCATTATTAAATATTTTTGAATTATTTTGCGGTTTTCCATTATTTCCATCAAATATAAGTATTTTCAAATGATTTAAAGTTAAAATTACTTGACAAAATAAATAAAAATTTGATATTATATAATATATATATGTATATTATATTAGATAATATATATAGATATACTATATATATATATATTGTATATAATTCATTATTATTTGTGGTGTATGTATTGTAGATAATATATATATATATTATATATATAGGTCACAAAAACACAAACACAAAAAAACAAACAACACCAGGCCGAACACACCCCTAATAAACGTTGCGCCAGTTATGTAGTTAGGGTGCATTATTAATCTCAGGTGTGATAATTTGTAGTCTTGATAGATCTGATTGCTCCATTTCAAGCCTAGTTGGTTTCTCTCGGGGGACTACACGTGGCGGGATGGTTTTCAGGCAATAAGGAACGAATTCATGCAGCAGTATAAAAGAATAATTAAGTTATTGAGATTGCTGTCAGATGTGGATTGGTCTAAAAGCAGCTTGTCATGTGTGCTGTGCAGCTAACGGTTAACATCCAGTCACTGCGTCGGGACAACACACTTTCACTGACTACTCTAATAGCTGGTTGTGGCTCAGAAGGCTTGTGCTTCGTTACACTCCAGGTAATTAAATTCACTTAACTACTGCTGCTTGTTAGCTCTTGCCACGGTATAAATGATTTTATCAGGGAGACATTAAGAGATAATGAAAGCATGACAATTTTGGCAAAGTCACACCAAGCAGCTTTAGATGAAACTGAAAGAGAACCCAGTTTCTCTGGCGAAAACCTATAACGACGGTTCAATCTGAATATATTTTAAGTGTGTTTATATAAGTATTTATAAATATGTAGCATATATGCGTAAGTTTTATTTTATAGTGGCGGTAATGTAGATTTTTGTTTTATTTTTATGTGATTTTACTACAAACCTATTGTAATATTTGAAAAATGTTATATATTATTTAATAAATATATATTATAGATGCTTAATACATTTGAACAATATATTGTCATTATATATTTCTATTCTTTTACATTTCTGTATACTATGTGTAATTTTACAAGATGAGTTATATAGACTTTCAATTTATACAGATAGATATAATATTATTTCAAGTTTGCAATAGTATTATAAAACATAAAATAGAACACTAAATATTTTTTAAATAGGATAATTTAATGAATGAAATAATATCCTTATTTAAGCACTAATAAAACAAAAGTATAAGGAGAAAAGGCCAGGATTAGATGCTAGAGTCAATGCTTATATTGTGTGTCATGCTGCCTTCTCAGAGAGTCCTGCTGACAGTGAGAAGGATGGGAATTGTTTTGGGAAAGTAGTTAGTGCGTGCATTAACTGTCTGAATGGTTAGTTATTTTCAGCCTCGCTTTATTGCTTTATTGACTTCTTCTGGGGTCCGCGGCACATAAAACATTAAACTGAATATACGACATGTCAGCATCACAGTAAATCACTCAGTGCACTCTTTTCAGATCGCGGGGGTCCCGTGCTAAATGCTATCTTGTAAAACGGCGGGATGACATGAGGCTGAAGCAGCCTTAGTTCATGAATTATGACACAAAACTGATCCCAGACCTGCCTCAAACAGCTTAACTCCCATAGCTCTGGGCTGACTGGTTTAAATAGCCTTTCTCCTGCTCGCAACACCAATACATTTGAACATTCATCGAGTGCGGCTTTACTCCCACTCCAGCATTCACACTCGAGCCCCTCGCTGCTCTCTCAAACCGTTAGATGCGGAAAATGATGGAAGGATGCAGTGCCTGACTGTGCTGCTTCATCAATAACGCGGAAGCCGGCGTCATACCCAAGGCTTACTGAATGACCAAAAGTGACCGTAAGGACATTTATAATGTTACAACAGATTTCTGTTTAAATAAATGCTGTTTTTGAACTGTCTGTTCATCATGTGTAATCCTGGAAAAAATATTTTTGTCTCATGGTTTACACCACCAACTTATTTGCAGCACAACTGTTTTCAACACTTGAAATAATCAGAAATGTTTCTTGAGCAGCAGCATCATCATATTAGAAATTCTTTCTGAAGATATGTGGGACATTGAAGACTGGAGTATGATGCTGAACCTACAGCTGAATCCCCCCCACAGAAACTAACCCACATTTTGGGACTATGTTATTATAATAATAATATAATATGATAAAAATGTTTTACATTTTTTTGTTTAAAATGTTAAAATATTATATACATATATATATATATATCTATATATGGGGTGTGTGTGTGTGTTGTGTGTGTGTGGGTGTGGTGTGTGTGGTGTGTGTGTTGTGTCAATCTTTATTTTCTATCAAACATAAGTATTTTCAAATGATTAAAATTATATATTATATTAATTATAATTAATTTTAAATTCTTTTGAGTTCTTAATTCTTTTGCAGTTACTAGTACTATTATTTTCTGTTATATATAATTATTTTTATATTGCTGAATAATTGAAATTAAAATTGTGTGTGTGAATATTATAAATTAAATTAATTTTAGATTATTAATTCTTTTGCCATTTCTATCATCATATTTTTATCTATCATATATAATAATTTTTTTTCTTATTTAATTGTTGTTAATTAATAATTTTTTTTTTGTTATTATTATTATTATTATATTATTATTTTTTTTACTTTTTTTATTTTTTTTTTTTTTTTTTATGTTTCCATCATAGGTTTTTTTATCATAAATAATTATTTTAATATTATTAAATCATTATAATGAATATTAATTAAAATAGTAATTTTTTCCAATTTTTATTTGATATATAAATATTATAATTTTAACTTATTTTAAATATTTTTGAATTATTTTGCGGTTTCCATTATTTCCATCAAATATAATTATTTTCAAATGATTAAAGTTAAAATTAATTGAAAATAAATAAAAATTTATATATATATATATAATATATATATATATATGATATATAAATAGATTATATATATATATATTTATATAAGTATATATTTATGTGTGTGTATGTATGTTATATATATATATATATATATATATTTATATTCACACACACACACACACACACACACACACACACCAGCTAAAACAACACCCCTAATAAACGTTGGCAGTTTCTGTCGTTAGGGTGCATTATTAATCTCAGGGTGAATTTGTAGTCTGATAGATCTGAGTGCTCATTTCAGCCGTGTGGTTTCTCTCTGGGACTCTGTGTCGTGTGGTTTCAGGCAATAGGGAAAGCATTCATGCAGCAGTATAAAAGAATAATTAGTTATTGAGCTGCTGTCAGATGCTGGACTGGTAAAAGCAGCTTGTCATGTGTGTGTGCAGCTCACGGTTACATCACAGTCACTGCGTCGTGACACACACTTCACTGACCCTCTAATAGCTGTTGTGGCTCATGAAGGCTTGTGCTTCGTTACACTCCAGGGTAATTACATTCACTTAACTACTGCTGCTCTGTTTCGTATCTTGCCACTGTATTAAATTATTTTAATCAGGGAGACATTAAGATGATAATGAAAGGCATGACATTTTGGAAAATGTCACCAAGCAGCTTTAGATGAACTGAAAGAGAACCAGTTTCTCTGGCGAAACATAACGACTGGTTTCAATCTGAATTATGTTATGTGTTTTATATAATATTTATAAATATGTATTATATATGCTTACGTTTATTTTTATAGTGGTGGTAATTTAGATTTTGTTTTATTTTTATATGTGATTTTACTAAACATATTGTAATATTATGAAATTGTTATTATTTTTGTTTATTGTTTTTATATTTATTTATGATTTTATATTATTTGAAAATATTTTGTATTATATATTTATATTCTTTTTACATTTTTAGTTATAATATGTAATTTTACAAGATAGATATATAGATTTCAATTTATATAGATAGATATAATATTATTTTCAATTTGAATAATTATAAATAAAATAGAACACTAAAAATATTTTTTTTAATAGATAATTTAATGAATGAAATAATATCCTTATTTAAGCACTAATAAAACAAAAGTATAAGAGTAAAAGGCACAGATTAGATGCTAGATCAATGCTATATTTGTGTCTGATCCTTCTCATGAGTCCTGCTGACAGTGAGAATGATGGGAAATTTGTTTTGGGGAAAGTAGTTTAGTTGCTTCATTAACTGTCTGAATGGTTAGTATTTTCCAGCCTGCTTTATTGCTTTATTGCTCTTCTTGGTCAGCGGCACATAAAACATTTACAAACTGAATATACGACATGTCAGCATTCACAGTAACACTCAGTGCACTCTTTCAGATCGCGGGGTTTCCCGCTGCTAAATGCTCATCTTGTAAACGGCGTGATGTACATGAGCTGAAGCAGCATATGTTCATGAATATGACAAAACTGATCCCAGACCTGCTCAAACAGCTTTAACTTCCCTAGACTCAGTCTGGTTATAAATAGCCTTTCTCCTGCTCGCCACCAATACATGACATTTCATCTGTGCGCCGCTTTACTCCCACTCAGCATTCACACTCGAGCCCCTCGCTGCGGCTCAACCGTTAGATGCAGGAACATGATGTGAAGGATGCTAGTGACTGACTGTCTGCTGCTTCATCAATAACGCTGAGCAGCGTCATACAAGTGCTTACTGACATGACCAAAAGTTTGATAATTAAATTTATTTTTTTTGTTAAGATTTATTTTTTTTTATAAATGCTGTTCTTTTGAACTTTCTGTTCAACTGTGAATCCTGAAAAATATTTTGTATCATGGTTTCCACACAAATATTTTGCAGCACAACTGTTTTCAACATTGATAATAATCAGAAATGTTTCTTGAGCAGCAAATCATCATATTAGAATTATTTCTGAAGATCATGTGACACTGAAGACTGGAGTAATGATGCTGAAAATACAGCTGCACATCACAGAAATAACACACATTTTGGACATATGTTATATAATAATAATATAATATGATAAAAATGTTTTAAATTTTTTGTAAAATGTTAAAATATTATATATATATATATATATATATATATATGTTGTGTGTGTGTGTGTGTGTGTGTGTGTGTGTGTGTGTGTGTGTGTGTGTGTGTGTGTGTGTGTGTGTGTGTGTTAGTTATCAGACAAAAACAAAAAAGATATATAAATAAATACATTTTGAACATATGTATATATAATAAATAAGAAATATAGTATAATAAAAATGTCTTTAAAATAAATAAAAATTTTAAAATAAATGTTGTAGACAATTTTTTTTAAACGTTAAAATATTGTGTGTGTGTGTGTGTGTGTGTGTGTGTGTTATCAGACAAAAACAAAAAAAGATAAATAAAAATTTTTAAATAATTATAAAAATATAAATAATACATATAGAAAAACTATATATATTATATATATATATATATATATTATATATATACCTATATATATATATAGTCATCTATATCTATTTCTTGTCCATACATACAATACAAGTCTTGGTTTGTCTTAAGTTGAAAGACGGTTAAAACATTATTCAAAATATCTTCTTTTGTGCTCTGCAGAAGAAAGAAAGGCATACAGGTTTGAGAGCCATGAGGGAAGTAAATGAGACCAGAATGCGCATTTTTTGGGTGAACTGTCCTTTTAAGTGTCTGGAGCTCTTAAAAAGAGCAGTGATGTTTTCCTCTCGCAGTCATTGAGGTGTTCATCATCAGTCTCTCCAGTCGCTGAAGATCTTCCTCCTCCTTTAACTCGAGCTGATATCAAGCCGATACTCCTCCGCTCTCATGAAGAGCGCTGGACACACACTCCTCTGAAGAGCCTCGGCTGACAGATCAATAGCTCTGACTCAGAGTCTGTGGAGGGAATGATTCACAGCGGATCAGGGACACACAGCTAGTGCTAAATACATGCGTCGTCTTTAATGATTTTGACCTCAGATATCAGATGGAGGTTCAATAACTGGAGCGAAGTTGAACTCAATCAATCTTGGTAAAGAAAACACATTGAACTGTTTCATCTTGAGACAATTATTCATTAGTTGTTGATCATTGGCATATTTTATCGATAATTATTTTATTAATTATTTTTGGTATGTAATTAAACATTTGTTTCTGTTGAAAATGGTGTAAAATATATTATTTTAATGATTTTTTATCAGCGTAATGTTATTGTGACTGATTGATTGATTTAAAAACATTTAATATAATTAATTTATTTATTTAGTTATTTCTTAAGGAATGATTCATATTATAGGTTTTATATTGTAACAGCGCTGCTTGAAGCAAATTTTTTGTAGCTATATAGATGAATATAAAAAAAATATATAGCATTAATTGTGAGTAGATTTCAAGATTTTGAGTAGATGTGCTTGATCATTGTATTTCTAAAATGTTATTAATTATAACTTTTGATCATTATGTGTTGTTATTATTATTATTGGTCTGAAGATCATCTGACCCCATTTTTGTGAAGTCTGATTAAAATTTTATATATATATATATATATATATATATATATATATATATATATATATATATAATACACTAAAATATTAATTATAATATATATACACTAAAATATTAATTTAAATACTTTAATAAATATTTTATTAAAATTCTAATATTTTTAATGTGTAATGTGCACAGTCACTTTAAGTGAGTCACTGGTGGTTTAACTTTCTGAAGAGTGAAACAATGGATGCAGTAAAACCATTTGGGAAACCTGTTTCGGAAACAACTGCAGTCAATGCTGAAATGTCACATTTCACCTTGGACTTGTCATTTAATGCTGAGGCTTTCACTCATTCTTGTGTCGTGTCATGTATGTTCACAGGTACGAGCGCGTGCCCGTGATACTCGTGGGAAACAAGGTGGACCTGGACAACGAGCGTGAGGTCTCGTCGAGCGAGGGTCAAGCTCTAGCTGAAGAATGGGGCTGCCCGTTCATGGAGACGTCGGCCAAGAGCAAAACCATGGTGGACGAACTGTTCTCGGAGATTGTCAGGCAGATGGACTACGCCTCTCAGCCGGATAAGGAAGACCCGTGCTGCTCCTCCTGCAATATACAATAACCCCTCACAATCACACGCGGTTCTCAGAGGGGGTCAACATGGAGATCATCACTAAAGTGGTGTCCATACACGTCAAGCCCGCATAAACGGCGTCTACACACTAGAGAATGCTGCAGATCCATTGGTTTGAATGGAAATGATGCATTGCAAAGACATACACAGCCAACAGGGAAGGTTCTCAGTGTAACGTAAACAGAATGTTCGTTCAAAGTTTAATAATGCTCACAGAATGTTTGCACAAAAACATTATTCATACACCATTCATGGAATGTTTATTTCTAAAACGTTTTTGTCTAACATTTTTTAAATGTTACCATTTGTTTTAGAATGTTAGAGAGCATTTAATAGTAACATTCCTCTAAAGTTTGCAAAATGGAATGTTCGCATAACCAAGAAAGAATATTTTTAAAACAATAATAATAAAAAAAAAAAATGGAATGTTTTGAATGTTCAGAGATCATTGAGAAATAACGTAATGGAAACATTAGGGAAACATTCATAGAACTTTTTTGTTAGCTGCCAGTTTCTTCTTGGTTATGCGAATGTTACAGAAAACATTAGGGGAACATTTCATTTTATCATTTTGCAAACATTATCGAACGTTCCGATAACATTCAGATATAATGTTTTCACAATGTGATGGGAACGTTCCCAGAACATTCTTAGAACATATGTTTGTTAGCTGCCCATGTGTTCTTGGTTATGCAAATGTTACAGAAAACATTAATGGAATGTTCCATTTGATCATTTTGGGAACGCTACTTTTGAATGTTCTCTGAACATTCTGAAAACGCAAGTGGTAACATTTAAAAATGTATCAAAATGTGCCATGTATAAATAACGATTTTGTGAATGTTATTATAGACAATGCAACTTTGAATGAACTTTCTATTAATGTTACTGGAAAGAACGTTTGTTCAACTTTGAGAGAACCTTACTGTAGATCACAAGGGTTTGAGAAAGGGATTTTTAGCATCCGTTCAGCTCTTGGAATCTCAAGTGAGGCGAAATCCAGTTCACTGTTTTCCCGCTTATGATCCGACGTTTCCATCCAAGACGGATTGCAAGGTACAAAGCTTTATCTAGTGTGTAAATGCTTTAATTCAACACAGTTATGATTAATAAATTAACAAGAAACTGTAAAAAAGGTCAAAGGGGTTAAAAATGCACCAAACTTGAGTCTTTCTTTTCCCCGCATGTTTTCATTCTAAGTTTGACGCTGTTCGCAAGAGACTCGATCGCGTTGATTTCGCCGTTTAGTTTGCACATATAGAACCTGATGTCTTAAACTGCCATTACTTTAATAAAAAGCCAGAATGAGCTAGTTTTGTTCTTCCAAACGGCCCGCTGTCAGCGAAGGTGACGTTTCCTCAGAGGGACTCTCAGACGTCATGGTTTGAAATGTTCATGAGGGGATCGATAAGTGCGCGGGTGTCCCGTTGCAGCGATGAGGGGCTTTACTTTGAGGGACATTTTCTTTGAGGAAGCCAAATAGGATGCTGAGAAGCACTTTTCTTTTGTAATGTTGTGTCTGGTTTGATTTATGACACTGCTGGGAATATTCAGCTGATTATGGTGTGGTTTTTAATTAGCACTTCGATATAGAATGTTGCAATTATGTATTTTGTAATAATGTAGTAAAACAATCATGGGATTCGCTTTAGAATAGCTTTGAATTGGGTGGGAACAGTATTTGTCATGAAACGCTATCGGTACTTTCCACAAAAAGAGTCCAGATGCCCTGCTACTTTTATTTAAAGCAATAAAGACATAAAGAACTAGATAAACTGTTAAATTAATCTAGCATTCAAAGTAGCTAGTTTTAAAAATCTCAAATGTCTGTAAGAACCCTTGAAAATGATGATTTTGTCGTGTCACACCTCAGGAGGTCTAGACTATATTCAGTGGTTAAAATCATATAAAATCTGTTGAATTACTATTTAATTAAATGCAGAAAATTATTAATTATTTTTTATTAATTAATATTATTTAAAAATATGTGATAATTTAAAATAAATATTTTAAAATATTTGCAAACATTTTATTTAATTAGAATTAATTCATTTAATTTTAATTATTAAATCTTAATTTTTCAAGTAACATTTAGTCATTTAGCAGACGGATTTATTCAAAGTGACTTATTCTATTTAAATTATTCAATTTAACTAAGTTATTAAATAACTATAATAAACACACACACAAAAAAACTAGTAAGATAAACTATTCTTTCAAAGTAGCAGGTTTTAAAAACATAAACATGCTACATAAACATTTTATGTTTATGTCTCAGAGGTCTAGTTAAACTCATATAACATCTGTTGAATCGATATTCAGTTTAATATAGAAAAAATACCATTAATATTAGTTAAAAATAGGTAATCATTTTAAATATTTTTCTATAGTTTATATGTCTAAAAAAAACATTATATTTATTTTAAATTCATTTTAGTTATCAAAAATAGCTAAAATATACCTAAAAAAATATATTTAATATAATATTTAGTTTGACCTCCTGAAGTGGAGGAACATGATTTTCAATGTTTCAAATTCTATTTTGTACCCTATTTGTGGAAAGTGCCTTCGATCTTGAAGCCTGTACTAGATGTGATTATTAATTGAATGATATTTTGGAACGGGAATAATCATAATGCAGTCAAACACGTGAATGTTGTACAGAAACACGGAGGAAAATAAATATAGTTTGTACGGGGCAAGCATCCCTCGATTCATCTGCTTGAGCAAACATAACAAGAAATAATAATAAGCAAAATCATTTCATCATACCTTTCTCAGGAGAGTTACAGGCTACCAAATCTGTTATTAAAGTTTATTAGAGTCATTTTATTTCTGTTTATTTAATCAAGATAATAACGTTTCTTTATCTGTATTGTCATTTTAGTTTTATGGTCATTTGGTATTACAGAGCAATTCTTATTTAAACCATCACATGTGATCCATATGATCATGTGGTTCACGAATGCAGAAATGTACAAATGTGTAAAAAAAAAAAAAATGTAAAGAAGAAAATTCAAGACGGTTGTGTGTAGTTTATATAAAAGATGCCAAACTTACAGTATGTTGATTTAGCGGTCATATGCATGGCTAAAACATCATTGTTTGTGAATATTACAGCAGATGAGACTGAACAAGTGGAATAGACACACACAAAAAAATACACGATCACTCAAGGATCCTCCAGACGATCGTTTATGGGTGAATATGCCTTGCCATGCGAACTAAGGGTTTGCCTTTTTAACTTTCACCATTGATCTTATATTTTTTTAAGTGAACATTTACCCTCTTCCACATGGTAAATGGATTGTGAATGTGGGTTCATTCAACACTACAATAAAGACATCTTATTCACAGCTGAAGACGCAAGTTTGAGTTTGTCTGGCTGTTAGAGCCAATCCTTTTCATGGAAATGCATGTGCATTAGATGTGTGTGATTTCAGCTAAAGTTGCACAATTTATGAGTATTTTGTTGCCAGATTGTATTCCTAGTATTTTATTATAATGTTGACAAACAGTTTCTAAAAATTTAGTATTTTCCTGTTCAAGCAGACAGAGCTAAATTACTTTGTTTGTGGTTCAGTAGCCTTTATACAGTATAATAACTCAATCTAATCTAATGAATCTCTTTGGAGTGTCTGTCAACCAATCGAGAATCGTATATCAGTTTTATTTTAGTATTATTTATATACTCAAAGTATTTATTAATATTTGGAATTTGCATTTATTTTTATATTGTGAGGCTTCATTGTAATTTTAGTTAACATTTTAGTAATGTTTTGTCCTTTTGTCATTTTTATTATTGTTATGTTATTTTTATAATTGTAATGTTTCTATTTAGCTTTAGTTTTTATTTATATAATTTATTATTTTATTAACTTATGTACTTAATTAAAAAAATTTAGTTTTAGTTAACTACCCATACTGTGTTATAAGTACATGTACTTAACATTTTTATTGTTAATTATTATTATTTTTTATTATTATTATTTTTATTTTTATATTTATTGTTTTCATTTCTAATTTTAATTTCGGTTTTGTTTTTTCATCTAGTATTTCTATTTCACACACACACACACTTAATCAAAATCTCTTTTTATCAGTCAATTAAATACTGTATATATATATATATATATATATATATATATATATATATACATTCTTGTTATATCAGAATTTTATATTGTAATTAACCGTAATTATATCCATAATAGTTTTAGTTTTAGTTAGTAATAACAATGCTTCACACATTTCCCTCATAATAGAGTTAAGGTGTTGAATTCCTCCAGAGCTGAACATAAAGCTTGACTTTAATGTTGCATTAGCGGCGTTTGCAGTGAATGCGCTGTTATCTGGTGGAGTGAGTGAGACGTTTGACAGGAGATTTCACACCACCCACTACAGCAGGCTTTCATCCTCCTCTGACATCCTGCAATGATGGAACAGCATGTGAAGAGCAGGTCTATAGAGGACAAGATTCGCCCGAGGCGACATCGCTGGGTGTCATGGCAACAGGATGGTAACATAACATGATGTCCTTATCTCTGTTTATGGTAAATTGGGTTTTTGTATAGAAGAAGGAGCTATACGGTGTGTGCAGAGGCTCTGCATTCTCTCAAACGCTCTAATGTCTCAGTTGTTTCTCCCACACAGCAATGGCATTAAATGGAGTCTCCTTAACAATGTCTCAAACTTGGAAGCATTTCTAAGAAGCATTTCGAATCAAATTCACATGATCTAAACTGAAGAAGACAAACGTTGCGCTGGTGAATTGCTCAATAAAACATTTATGAGAAAGTAAAATAAGCCAATTCTGATTCCATGTTGACTTTAAGTCTCCTGGGTTTTAAAAAAGGAGCAGCAGATATATTTGTTTTGGATAGTTTGGACATTTCTATTGCTCTTGTTTAGAGTCTCCAGTAGTCGTTGTTTTGAATGTTTTCTGTAATTGTTTGTAAACTGGATTGTGATGGGATCTGGAGATGCCATTCAGTAAATCAGAGATGTTGGTACAGTAATGACGGGACGGAGGCAAGGACACAGGAGATGGTTGTGTGTGTTTGTATGTGTCTGATGGGAAGAGAACAGTGGTTTATTCAATCACAGCATAAAATGAACTATTCACACACAGTACAAGACGTTATGAGAACATCCATCTTCCTCAAAGAAAACCAGACTGACATGAACTTTACTGTATGACTTTCAAAGCATAAATGTCCTATTCAATAAAGACTTTATGACTGATGTGCGTGTAAAGCCTCAATGTCCTTGTCAGAAATCTCTCCACAATTTTTAATATGTCTCTGTCATTATGTGGAGCTGTCAAAATGCTGAAAAGATTATTTCTTTAGGGGTTGTAAAGAAATATTACATAACATTTGCAATAAATATATCTTAACAAAACAAATGCTGGTTATAAAAAGCCTAAGTCAGTCCCCTCACGGACTTATTTTAATTCGCAAAAAATTAACTTGCCGTCTACTCCGACTAAATGTTTTTCACAAAAAAAGAAGGAAAATTTGCACCGCCAAAAATAATAAATACTGCACTAATAAATGCGATACAAGTCACGTTAAAATGCGTTCCTCTGAAAAAATTCATCAGATTTCCTTTCTATTCCCTTTCTATGTTCTATGTAAACGCGATAGATGGACATATTTGACTGTTGCACTCGCGTCTCACGTTCTTGCCAAAAACATGGCGCTCAAGTAAAAACAAATTTAGCTTTTAAAAACGCTTTTTCTACCCTGCATTTTGGGGGTTTTAAACACAAAATGCATTCTGTGTGAATGTCCCTTTAAAATAATGCAGCACTGTGCTAGTTTATGTTATCACATGGACTAAAGCTGATTGGTCATAGGCCTCAATGATCTGAGCTGCACCCCATTTTATGAGTGCATATTGCCAAAATTATCCACTGATAATGACTTTTCACTCAAAAACTGAGGTACATAAGCTTAGGTTAATGAGGCCTACGACCAATCAGCTACACTGAATCAGAAATGTTAAACCTTTGCTAATTTTAAAGTAAACAAGTTGACAAAAGGATTGATGATAATATATCATATAAGGCTGGTTTTCAGCACAGCACAAGGGTTAAACTAGATTTGTAACTAAGGGGTTAAAAAGAGCTCTTCAGAACTTTCTACCATATAACAAATGGTTTCAGAATAGTGTCGTTTTTCAGAAACAAGCAGCTGGTCACATCTGGAAACACCTTCCCATGATTCATCATTCGAGGCCCAGTGAATTCTCCGCAGTGCTCTTTAAAAGGCATTATTTGCACTAACGAGGGCCAAAATATCCCGCTGATTCTGCTGGTGCGGTACGACATCCATCACTTTCTAATGCTTCATTAGAGGCTGCGTGTTATTGGGACGTTGTCAAGCTAATTATGGCCATTACCTCCAAAACACACTAGTAAAAAGTTAAAAGTTTCCATCAAATGTAACTGCAATGAAAAGAGCATTGTTCATGCTTACAGCACAAATGCGAAGTGATTTTTTTATTGCCCAAATAAACAATACCCAGATGTTAACAGTTTGTGTTTATGTGAATAGTTCTCGCCATGCAAAACTCTGTCATACAGTGCAGTCTGAAATGACTACAGAAATTTGTAATACATCAGTTTCTTCTAGACAGTAAAGACAGCAAATAGGGAAGTTTCCTGCTTCTCAGATGCTTTTCCTGAGGAAAATGCTTCATTAAATGTGCAGTATGTAATATTGACAGCTAGTGGTGGAAATTGGTAGGCCTACTGCAGTCCAAATTCAGATTGATGCTGACGAGGGTTGCCAGATTGAGGACATGCAACAGAAACGAGTGCATTGGAAGGCCTTACACAATTTGATGAGTTAATTTATCCGGGTTTTAATATGGCTCAGTCTGGGAATAGAGCTTTTTAGATGGATGCGAGGTTTTTTAGGTCAGGTAGACCCAATTTGTTTGCTGGCTTCCATGGCTGCAATACGCTGTGTTCTTCACCAACTGGCAACCCGTGGTAGACGGTCAGTGGGCGGAGTCACACAGACCAAAACAAAAACAGACATTCCAACACTGAGCACACAATTCAAAGAAGAATAACTGGCTGTAGCATTGTTATTGTTTTGTTTGTTTGATTGTTTGTTTGTTTTGTTTTTGGAGAAATAAGCCTGTGAACTTTATTTTTATTTATTATTATGATTCAGTACAGTCAGAAAATAACATACAGCACCTTTAAGTTTTTCTCATCCAATTCTTTTAAAGGAAACTTTATGAGAAAAATCTGAGACAAAGTACAACATTTCAAACTGATAACTCAATTATGTCTTCAAAACAAAAATAAATCCTTATGATTTTTGAGGAGTGCTGGTCTGGATCATCATTTGGGCAAAGCCATCTGAAGCTGGTGGTGGGTGGGGATGAAGAAAGCTGTGAAGTCAAGGCTTTCAAAGGGTCTCCATGCTGAGAGTCACTCTGTCGGGAGGCTCTTGGATGAGAGGTTTCGATCCTGCTCCTGGAGATGCGTCTTCCTGCAGAGTTTATCTCCAGTTCTGCTCCAAACACACCTGTCTGTGATTTAGAAGTGAACTCAAAGACATTGCGGAACTGGTTCAGCTGTGTTTGATACGAACTGAAAGTAATGGTAGAGGATTACGAATTTCCAACTTCCTTTTCGCAAAATTGCTATAAAGTCAATAGATTAAGATTATTATGGTTCCCTTTTGGTTAGATATTGTAACTACATCATGCACCTTCCATTCTGTTTTGGTCTGTTGCCAGGGTGTTGCTATGTTGTTGACAGGCTGTTGCTATGCATTTGTTAGGATGTTTTGGTTAGTTTCCAAGGTGTTGCTGTGCAGTTGCTTAGGTATTGTGAGTTATTGTTGGCATATTTCTATGTGATTGTTAGGATGTTGCTATGCAGTTACTAAGATGTTTTGGATGGTTGACAGGGTGTTGTGCTATGTGTTTGCTAGGATGCTTCGGGTTGTTGCCTGGGTGTTGCTGTGCTGTTACTAGGATATTTTGGTTGGTTGCCATGGGGTTGCATGCATTTTGCATTTTTGTTCTGTTGATAGTATGTTTTGGCTTGTTGTCAGGGTGTTGCTATGCAATTACTAGGATGTTTTGGATAGTTGACAGGGTGTTGTTGTGTGTTTGCTAGAGAATCCTGTGTTGTTATGCTGTTACTAGGATGTTTTGGTTGGTTGCCAGGGTGATATGTCTGGTTGCTAGAGGGTTGTATGCATGTTGCATTTCCATGCGGTTGCTAGGATGTTTTTAATGGTGCCCAGGGTGTTGCTATGTGTTTACTAGGGTATCCTGTGTGGTTGCTAGGGTGTTCCTATGCTGTTACTGGGATGTTTTGGCTGGTTGCCAGGGTGATATGTTTGGTTGCTAGGGGTTGCATGCATGTTGCATATTCAAGCTGTTGCCAGGATGTTTGGGGTTGAAGCCAGAGTGTTGCTGTGTATTTACTAGGGTATCCTGTGTGGTTGCTAGGGTGTTCCTGTGCTGTTACTGGAATGTTTCGGATGGTTGCCAGGGTGATATGTTTAGTTGCTAGAAGGTTGCATGCATGTTGCATTTCCATGCTGTTGATAGGATGTTTTGGATGGTGTACAGGGTGTTGCTATGTGTTTACTATGGTGTCCTGTGTGGTTGCTAGGGTGTTCCTATGCTGTTACTGGGATGTTTCGGGTGGTTGCCAGGGTGATATGATTGTTTGCTAGAGAGTTGCATGCATGTTGCATTTCCATGCTGTTGCTAGGATGTTTTGGATGGTGCCCAGGGTGTTGCTATGTGTTTTCTAGGGTGTTTATGTGGTTGCTAGGGAGTTCCTATGCTGTTACTGGGATGTTTTGGGTGGTTGCCAGGGTGTTACTATTTGTTTGCTAGTGTGTTCTGGGTGGTTGCCTGTATTACAACATAGCATGTATTGCTATGCTGTTACTAGGATATTTTGGTTGGTTGCCAGGGGGTTGCATACGGTACATTTTGCATGTCTGCGTTGTTGCTAGGATGTTTTGGATGGTTGCAAGTGTGTTGCTGTGTGGTTGGCCAGGCGTTCTGAGTGGGTGTTAGCATGTTTCTATGTGGTAACTGGGGTGTTCAGCTTTGTTGCCAGGGTGTTGCTAAGTGGTTGCTATGGTACTCCTATATTCTATTTAGTGGTAGCTAAGGCAATGTTCTTAGCATGTTAACACAATTTATTTAGCCACATTACATACTTTTTGTATAGATTTGAGCTCATTAACATATGACCGCCCACATTTATATATCATCACCTATTGAGAATATTTAAACTGTGCCTTTAAGCAAAGTTTGGTCAAACATAACAGGCTGTTTATTTCTTTTAAACAAACAACCCATTTAAGGATGTGGAAAATTTTCATAAAACACTACATTTTTTCAATTTGTGGTGACAGAAACTTTGACTAACATTAGAAGTGGAAAAATAAAGTGCCACTGCCACCCTCGGTGAACTCCACATCAGGCCTAGTGATGTTTACACACCACATTCTCCTCTGAATCTTCTGTTTTCCACACACACACTTTGATCTGTCACATCTAACAAGCATCCAGAGTTGTGCGCCATCTGGAGATACAATCTACATCAGATTTTGCAAAGCTTGTGTTTCCTCAAACCTCATACTTCTCATGCATATCAGAAATATCCACTTGTGTTATTCCACAAAGGAGCCAGTAGCTTTAAATTATAAATTTATTTTTGGCTATATTTTGAATATCATATTGCTATACTACTACTCATGCTACTTCTGCAGTATATGCATAGTATGGACATTTTTAGTATGCATAGAATGACCTTCTATATTTGCTGAAATGTGCACTGAAATGACTTAGTGTACTGCACTACAGTATATTAGTCTGAAACCATCTGAAATTATCAGTCTCTGAGGGTAACAGTATATATGTAGCACACTTTAGATTTAGAGAACATGATTCAAATAAATATTTTTATTCTATCTGCTGCATACATCCATAAATACCTTCCCTCCTGTTAGTCCTGTTCTCCCAAACACACCCACGTACATTACACACACTTTACATAATACCCATGAGCCCCTCTGTTCTGGGCAGCTGTGGAGGACGAGGGCTGAAAATGTCTCTGAAGGACACACGTACCATTAGACATCAGACCACTATGCAGATACAAAATCATGAGCAAGACTTTGACATTTTTTGAAGAAAATATCACTGGTGTTCATGCAAAACTTGCTAGCGCTTTGCTGAATAATTCTTTTTATGTATAGTGCATTTCTATCCTGTTGCTTGGATGTTTTTCTGTGGTTGTTGGTATGCAGTTGCTAGGATGTTTTGGGTTGTCACCAGGGTGTTGCTATACAGTTGATATTTTGGGTTGTTGCCAATGTGTTGCTATGCAGTTACTATGATTTTGGTTGTCACCAGTGTTTTGCTATGCAGTTGATGTTTTGGAATGTCGCCAGGGTGTTGTTATGCAGTTACTAGGATGTTTTGGATTGTTGCCAGTGTGTTGCTATACAGTTGATGTTTTGGATTGTCACCAGGGTGTTGCTATGCAGTTACTAGGATGTTTTGAGTTGTTGCCCGGTTGTTGCTATACAGTTACCAGAATGTTTTTGATTGTTGCTCAGTTGTTGCTATCCACCTTTTTCTTGTCATAAAAATGGTCTGGCTTCCGGTCTCATCTGCATCCACTCCATCCAGCAATTATTAGCTGAACAAAACAATTTGTTTTGCTGCTTGATATTGAAAGTTGGTGTGTCTTATCATATTATTTTAATGTATTTTCTTAATTATGAGCACACTGGTTTGTAGTGCAAACAGTTTTACCATTTACTGCAAATTGTTATTCTCCTCATTATTTACCTATAGCGGCTAATGAACCGGAAGTCCTTCCTTGTTGAAGAAAAAGGTGGATACAGTTGCTAGAATGTTTGCGTTGTCACCAGTGTCCCTATACAGCAGGATGTTTTGGGTTGTCGACAGGGTGTTTCTATACAGTTGCTTGAATGTTTAGGGTTAACACCAGGGTTTTGCTACACAGTTACAATACTAGGATGTTTTGGTTTGTCGCCAAGGTGTTGCTATACAGTTACTGTGACATCAGAGTGTTCCTATACAGTAGGATGTTTTGGTTTGTCGCCAAGGTGTTGCTATACAGTTACTGTGACATCAGAGTGTTCCTATACAGTAGGATGTTTTGGTTTGTCGCCAAGGTGTTGCTATACAGTTACTAGAATGTTTGAGTTGTCACCAGGGTGTTGCTACACAGTTACTATATGTTTTGGGTTGTTGGCAGGTTGCTGCTGTAAAGTTGCTAGAATATTTTGGGTTGTCACCAGGGTGTTTCTACACAGTTACTGAGATGTTTTAGATGGTTACCAGAGTGTTGCTATACAGTTGCTTAAGTGTTCTTAGCTATTGTTAGCATGTTGTTGTGTGGTTGCTCTGGTGCTCTAGGTGGTTGCTAGGGTGTTGTGGTTTCTAAAGTACTCTGGTGGTTGCTAAGGTGTTCTGAGTGTTTTGTATCACACTTATCATGTGGTTAGTGTATTCTTAGTAGTTGATTGGCATGTTGTGAAGTTGCTAAGGTGTTGTGCATGTTCCCTAACATTATTATGTTTTTTTTTGTGTGTTTTAAACTCAACTGTACATACTTTGATTTTTTTTTCACTAACCTATATTCAGCTGCAAAGGCTTGACGGGTAGTTTTACTCCACAGAACGCATGCCTCTTTCTTTTCCAGCTTCTATTTCCACTCCGCTTTGGTCGCTGTCCAAACTTCCAGAGGGACTCGACTGCTGCCAAAATGCAGAGTGCTATTTCCACATCTCCATCCCACACTGCAAAGGGTCATGGGAGATCCTGCTTTCCCCGTCTGTCAGTTGATGTGGCCTGGCTCAGAAACATTTCACTTGCCATTACAGCTCCTGGCTCCAGAGAGTGTATCTATTTTCTATCAATCACACACAGATCTATAGCAAATGATCTGTGAATTTGATTCAAACTGTAGGTTGTTTAATGAGAATAAATATGGGAGGCACTAGAGCGAACACTCTTTTAACAAATCACGTTTTAAAATATAACCTAGATACCCTGACAACTGCATGGCAATGTCCTAGCAACCACTTGAAACACCCTAGCAACTCCCTAGCAACCATTTAGAACATGCATAGAAAATACTGGAAAAGATGGGAACATGCATTGGTGAGTTTTGCATTGGCAAGCACCGCTCATATTCTCTTCAGAAAATATCATCTTAGTTTGTTTTTCTAGTGTGTGCACTGGGTCAAAGCGACTGTTGCGGAAGCATGCAGAGGCTGGACACTTTCCAGAAGTCAGCCCATGCATCCCTTCACAGGCTGTGAGCTTGAAAATAAAAGCTGTTCACAAAATAATGAAGCCATAAAAATATGAATAAACAATAATAGAACATAAACATTTATGGCGTAGGACTAATTTACTTGTGCACAAGGGTAAACAGACATTGTGTCATGTCAACAATTTCTGTGTGAGCCAGGGTTGATTGATGAGCCTTAAATATATTCAAATATCGAATTGTGTAACTCTTTTTGTGCATAATGTTTGACCAAAAAAGTTTGAAATTCTAAAACAATAGATGCAGTGTTGACAATGAAGACAGACAGCATTGTTTGTTTGTGGTTTCTGACTTCAAAAATCATGAAGAAAAGTGAAGTTGAAAATAAAAAATCCTGGAGCGTTTGAGTACAGATGACATTTTGTTCTCTAGTGTAATGACATTCAGTGTGACTGAAGAGAACAAATAGTTTTTGAAGGGTTTGCATGTGTCTGGAGATTGTCAAATTCTCTCGCGCCCTCTTGTGGCCAATTAAAGGTAATTTTATTCATTTTAAAATTTGGCCTTTTTTAGTCCTTCAGCAGAGCAGAGTCATTCTCAGATTTCCAAAGTTCAAGATTTACATTTCTGTACAGCACTTGCATCGCAACTGGATGGATAAGACGTTTATTTGTTAAAAGTATGATAAAACAAACATTACAGTCCAAAGCGCGGACACACACACACACACACACACACACACAGAGAGAGAGAGAGAGAGAGAGAGAAAGAGAGAGAGAGAGAGAGAGAGAGAGAGAGAGAGAGAGAGAGAGAGAGCTGTTTACATCATTCTCTTTGCATAAGAGATGTAATAAACATTTCCATTTTTAGTACTGCCTTAATGGAGCTAATTGATGTATGAACATGTATTTAATTTTCCTTTCAAACAATGCAAAATAGGCTTCAAACTAAAAGTTATTCAAGACATAAAAACAGAAGCTGAGCAGCAGCAAAGACAAATACAAACAAATATATAATATAATAAATGTAAGCATCAACAAGCATTTGTGATAAATCACTTAAAACAGACTTGTGATTAATCACTTTTATTTATGATAAATTGAACTCTTCATCTCACTATAATGTTAAAACAAATTGTAAACTTTAGCACAATTCAGTGTTAAGAAATCAAGGCCAACCAAAATTATTTTGTTATCATTTAATATATATTTATATAACTACTGTACATTTGAATAATGAGTGATATTTCCCATTTACAACATTAACAACATGAAGTCTGATGCTCCAAAGATATAATATATGATGTGTGTGTGTGTGTGTGTGTGTGTGTGTGTGTATTTACATTTACATTTAGACATTTAGACTTTTAATCAAAATCAACAAAAGAGCAATAATATACAAGTGCTATAACAAGTCTCAATTAGCTTAACACATTACACTTAGCAAGTTTTTTTTTATTATATAATAAATAAAAAGAAAACAGATAGAAAAGGAATAGAGCAAGCTAGTGATAGAGGTCTTTTTGCTTTTGTTAACCG
Organism: Cyprinus carpio; assembly: GCF_018340385.1. Lineage (NCBI taxonomy): Eukaryota > Metazoa > Chordata > Actinopteri > Cypriniformes > Cyprinidae > Cyprinus > Cyprinus carpio. Next base: position 23,365,052 of record NC_056597.1, on the reverse strand, counting down.
AGAAATAAAAAAGAAAACAAATCGATAGAATACAAAAATATTAGAGAAACAAGTGTTAGTTTATTATTATTATTATTTTTTTTATTTAAGAAAACAAGCAATTAGTAAATAGAGTTCAAGTCTAAAAGGGTCTAAAAGTTTTTTTTTAAGAATAGAATTAGAATAGAGATTGCTAAAGTTAGAGGGTCACATAAAGATGGAAGAGATATGTTAATAAAAATAATATATATACACAGGCTAGTTTTCATTTTTGGGTGAACTAACCGTTTTTTCACAAGATAATCTCCCGCGTTTACGGTCGCGCTTATTTTGCAATGACGTCATTGCGTCCGTCTAGACTCCGCACACTTCGACTTTCCCCGCGTTCCGCAGCCAACGGGCTGATCAGCAGCTGAATTACACGCGCGTTACGATGACTGACAGCCCAACGCACCAATCACACCAACCATTTAATCTCATTCACAAGCCTTAGCCAATCAGCGGCGCAGAGACGGCGCGTCGGGAGCCAATCACGTCCCTCCGTTCATGCCGTCCGGTGTCAGAGGTCGCTTCCCCTGCCGGCTTTCATTCGCTCGTCCCTCTTTCTGATTTCAGCAACGATGGCGGAGCAGCAGCAGTTCTACCTCTTACTGAGCAACCTGATGAGCCCTGACAACACCGTCAGGAAGCAATCCGAGGTACGGAAGTCGCGTCGGGACCGCGTTGTGTGGCTGTATGTCGGGAAATCTAACGCAGTCTCGGCTCGCAGGTTTAGCGCGGGCCGCTCAGCCTCGCTCTGGCCCAGCACACGTGTGAAGCGCGCGCTGCTGCTATGCGGCTCCGAATCGCTTCAGAGAGTCGATTCGCTTCAGCGTGTGTTGTGATTTTTGTTTTGTTTTTTTTACTTAATTTCGATATGTTTGGTTAGATTACGTTTTAAATGTAAATTTGAGACCGTCTAGGGAGTTATAAACACTGACCAAATTGTTATCGTTTTTAGTTATATTGACGTTATTCACTCTGTACGCTATCGGATTTACAAAAACTGAATTCGGTTTAGTTTACACATTAATCTTACTATATCTGGGATTGTAGGCGTAATACGAAAGAGATGCAACTTCGAAATCAATCCGACCGAATCATTTAAAGGAATCGATTCACTTGAGCGATTCGTTCGCGAATCGGACATCACTGTCGTTCGTTGCGTATCAACGTGGCCTAACCAGCATTACAAACATGTGTTTTACGTATTTGTGCCCCGTCATATTTAAAACGCTTATAAATCAGATGTTTTTCTAATTGAATCGTTTAATGTCGTCTTTTTTATGTTTTTGTGTGTTTTTTCGTGACTGTTCTATGTGAGGCTGTTTGTCGGTTGGTTTGGCTTGGGTTGGACTGAGCGGTGGATTAAATGGTTGTTTAATAGGTGTTTCAGAGTTTAAAACGAGTCACACTTGCGTCTTATATTCCGAGATCTATCAGTCAAAGTGACGAACGCTGACCACACCGACAAAATCGCAATCTGTTTGTACTCTATATGCGTTGTGCTTGATTTGTATCTCCCCACAACAAGCAACACGATAACGGAACAACGTTCCTTAGAAGAATGATGAATATTTAAAAACTCCTTATCGTCGCTATCACACTGTCATGTTGTGGAAACACGTTGGATTTGGGTCAGGGATGTGAATTCAAGCGCATAGACCTTTTGGGGTTCTCCTCGTTATATTAAATTCGCACTCATAAACCCACTTTTGCATGGAAGGTCACCAGCGTTCCAGGTTTCGCGGCAAATTCGAATTTCCCCCCAAAACCTGGCTCCTTATTGGCACGTGTTCAGACTAGTCTCTTGTTAGGCGCTTCTTTCTCTGCGTGGAGTTCAAACCTGAGCTCATGTGGATCAGACTGGGTCTAATCGCTCATCTCTGCTGTCGGTCAGCACTTTGCTTTAGCACGGACAATGCTTGACCGGCGTGCCGCTAATGCTGAGCGGAAACAGACTCAGACTGGCCCCCAGAAATCAGATGTGATGTCACTCTTATGTCTGACCGTCCAGTGAAATTATTGCCATCAAGCTTCTGAGAGCTTTGAGGTGTGGGATTTTCCTGGTTTCAGTTACGTTCCCATTGCACCATTCATTCCAGACATTCTGTGCGTAACCACATCCATTTGTCACTTGTAAACCGACTCCAGGAGTCTGTTTGACTCATGCAAAATGAACATCTTAAGAGGCTTAGTTGGTCTCTTTCCTCCTCCTGGAGGAACAGAATGAACTTATTTCGCTTTTAAAGCTGCAATGTTCCACAAATAAGTAATTAAAAGTCTGAAATTAGAGCAGGGCATTAAATGATGGATGCATCTGTGTTCTGTGTTTTGTTTTGCAATATGAATATCTAAGCATCCTCGTATCATGCATTTGCTTGAGATGCAAATATAATATGCAGTCTAGAAAAATGGTTTATGCTTAAAACAAGAAAAAAATATTGGACGATTGAGGAATGAGAATGTTTCCATTTGAATTAAGTTGATTGGGAAATTTGTTGTTTTCTGTGGACTTTTTGCATCACTTTGCATCTTAAGTAAATGTACGCATTTTTAAGAAACTTTAGAAATTTGCACTGGGCAACAAGACAGATATTGAGTAGGAACTTCGCTTTTTTGCAACTCCCTAATCACAATCTCGAATTATTAAAGTCTAACCAAACATATTGGAATCAAAGTCATTTAATCCAAATAAGAAATTATCACATCATTCGAAAAAATACACCACAGAAGTGCCACACAACAAGCAATCTTCTGTGATCACTCAAAAAAACAAAAACAAAGATTGCTTTGAGATTTTTAAACTTGAAATGTTGCAAATAAAATACAATTTCCTCACCCTCATGCTATTCCAAACCTGTGTGAATTATTTTCATCTGATTTTTTTCGAAGAATGTTGGTAACCAAAAAGTTGCTGGTAGCCACTTCTTGGTTGCCATCATTCTTCAAAACGTTGTTGTTTGTCTTCAGTAGAGGGAAGAAACGCATACAGGTTTGGAATGACATGAGAGTGGGTAAACGAGGATGATTTTCATTTTTGGGTGAACTATCCCTTTAAGAAAACACATTTGATTCCTTGTATTCGATCTTAAAGTTCTTACAACCGTCTTTATGTATAAACTGTGATGGCGCTCATTAACGTCTTCATTTCTTCTTGTAGGAAGCGTATGAGACCATCCCCGGTCAGACGAAGATCACATTTTTACTGCAGGCCATCCGTGATGCGTCCGCTGCCGAGGAGGTACGTGAGCGTCTGTTTACTGTCATCAGAGCTGTAATATTTATTCCAGGCGTCCATTTGGACTCTATGCACTGTCTTTAACAGAATACATGGCAGACAGTGCTTTGTTTACTCTATTATGCCTCATACCTGCTCTCTCGGGGTCAGATGGTGTGCTGCTGTCTGGAGGTCGTTGAGATGTTGTTAGTAAAGTTGTGCTGACCGTGAGTGGGCGAGGTTAAATGGAGAGGCTGGTGTTCTTCAGACTGTTTATGCTTGAGTTTGATTCCTGGAAAAACTTGATTGCTCAAGAAGAGACCCACAACTTATTCAGACTAACCTGCGATGGAGTTACAGTTGAGGTTTTGACTTTACAAGAGCGGGCAGGCTTTCACCGCACACTTAACCCTCGGTAAACCTCTTTTAAACCCAGTGTGGTAACTATTGTTTCACAATATGTAGTGGTTTTTTATTTTTTATTTTTAGGGCTGCATGTTTAACTGTAAATAAATAAAAGGTTGAGATCTAATTTAATGTGCACTGTTTCAGATGGAAGCATGTCAGCTAGGTCAGCCAAAAATATTACTGTACTCATCAGTTGTACTATTTTTTTTTTTTTGCTTTATATATTTCAATATTTATTTAGTTTGAATAATTTGTAGTAGCAATCAAAACAAAAAAAAATTAATATTGATTTGTAATCACACTTTTTGTCTAAATTGTGCAGCCGTGCAAAAAAAGCACAGCAAACCTGGATTAAAAAAAAAAGCAATTAATTGTTATATTTATAGTTTTTTTTTTTTTTTTTTTTTTTTTTTTTTAATTAATTTGTTTAAAATGAATTGAGTTGTTCATTTTCATTTATTAAAAAAAAAAAAAAAGTCTTTTTTTTCTAAATATTATATATTTTTTACTTCAGTTTTGGTTTATTCCAAATTAGCAATTTTGGTTTTTCAGATGAAACTTCTTAAGATTTTTTTTTTTTTTTAATTCAGCTTTGTCAGTACTTTTTAAACTGTAATTGTTCATCACAAATTGCAATTCGTTTTTTGTTTTCATGCATTGTCATTTAACGATTTTTACACATTTTGTGAATGTTTTCTAACACAGAAAGTCCAAACATTGTGAGAAGCAGAACTAGGCTTGTGTCTTAAATCAATGTTTAGTTAAAAATAACATTAAATTGTGTAAAGCCCACCTTTAAACATCTTCAACGACCTGAATACCAAGATGACAATGCGGTTACTCCAAACATGCCGCCCATTGTCTAGCTGTCCTCTCAGTGCGTTTTAAGCCTTTGCTTCACCTACTGTCTCATTTCGCTCTCCTGACCTCAGATATTTATAGATGTGTGAAACTAGAGTGCGACAGTCAACCTGTAAAAGTCCTTGTGCATCCTTGTGTTTTCATGCTCTTTAACTGTGAAGAATACTAGTTCACTTTAGTAAAACGGTTCTTATCATCGTTAAGTATTCTCTTAATGCTAATACTTTATATAGCACAGCATAATGCATCATTTTTGTGTGAAATTATCTCCCGAGATGCTCTCTAGAGTTATTTTAGACTGAGTCTCCACCTGGACAGGAAGCTGCAGTCATTAATCAACCCTGCAGTTGTAAACTTCCTTTAATGCTTCACCTGTATGTTTACTCAAACTTTAAGTCCCACGTTCGCACCTGTGGCTTTATTTGCAAAGCATGTCCCTACAGTTGTGTAAAGCTCTTAAATGTGTCTCCACAGGTTAAGCAGATGGCAGCCGTGCTGCTGCGGCGCCTGCTGTCCTCGTCTTTCGAGGAAGTCTATCCCAGCCTGGCCATCGACGTGCAGACGGCCATCAGGACAGAGCTGCTCGCTGGAATCCAGTCCGAAGGCTCCTCCAACATCCGCAAGAAGGTCTGTGATATCGCCGCGGAGCTCTCTCGCAATCTCATCGGTGAGTCGACTCTTCTACTTCGGTTCGGTTGAACCAAATGGCATCAGTGTGAGCTAATGCCTTGTGTTTCTATCCCTAGATGATGACGGCAACAATCAGTGGCCAGAAATCCTCAAGTTCCTGTTTGATTCGGTGAACTCTCAAGACGTCAGCCTCCGGGAATCAGCGCTGCACATTTTCTGGTGCGTGAAGTTTAAGCTTCTACAGTTACTCAGAACTGATTCAGGGTTAGTGTACGCTGTGAAATTGTCTTTCTGAACCGTGTCCTCGTACAGGAACTTCCCAGGGATCTTTGGCAATCAGCAGCAGCATTACCTGGAAGTGATCAAGCGCATGTTGGTTCAGTGTATGCAGGATCAGGAAAACCCACAGGTCAGTGTCTCAAGCTCGTTAGCTTCCCCCGTCACACATTTGATAACCAGAAGTGTTTGAAATTTCAAAGTGATTTGAAAAACGAGGAGTTTTAAGTTGATAATGTGTATGTTTACAAATATGCATGCTTCTAAGAATGTGTGTGTGTGTATATAGTACTTAATTTAAAATGCAAAAATTATCAAGGTTTGTAAAATTTAAAAAGAAAAATCAAGAATTGTTTTGAAGCATATTGTGGGGAGCCTAAATAATCCCACCTTTACAAATCATCTGACATCTGTTTTCCTCATTGGTTGGTTGCAAGTTTAAACTTGCTCCTTGTTTGTATTTAACTGCGTTTTATTTTTTGTCGCCTCATATTCAGTCTTTTAACCCTGATGAAAGCCTTTGAACATGATGCACAGTAAAGAACTGGTTTTCTAAGCTGCTTTATTCTTTGATTCCTCCTCTCCACCGTGTTGGTTTTGTGACGTTGCACCAGAATAAACCTGCCAGAGTGACTCACTTGCACTTGCTTTCATTTTCAGATTCGAACACTGGCTGCGCGTGCGGCTGCGTCCTTCGTCCTGTCCAATGAGAGCAACACAGCCTTGCTGAAACACTTCTCAGACCTTCTTCCTGGCATCCTACAGGTGAAGAGCTCCTCACCACACCTTTGCTCAGTAACTTGCATGTCAGCTCTTTTGAATTTGGGCTTTCAGTAACTTTTAATTTTTTATGACTCAGAAAGTGCTACCTGGTTCCCCCTTTGTGTTTTTTAATATACCCTTTTGCCGAGTTCACACTAGAGAACTGAAAGGGCGGAGGGCGGCGTGCATATTAACACTTGTATAGTTACCATTGCACACTTTGAGCTTAACGAGTTTAATGCACCCTTGTGTTCATCTTCATTATAGTGTCTGCAGTCTTGCTTTGAGGTAAACTGGAGCATAAAATCAAAGATATTCGTCAAAACATTAAATACTGCCAAAGACATGAAAATACGCTGAAGACAGTTGATCAAAAATGCATCATTGAATTAAAAAGTCTATACAATGTCTAAACATTCAATCAATTTAAAATCATTCAAGTGCAAGACGTGAAAGTACTTAAAACTTCCGGATTGAGTCCTCTTTCACATCTTGTGCAAATACAATCAAAAGTCATCTTGGCGGGTATCCTCATAATAAAAATCAGAAATGAATAAATATTGAATCTGTGCGTTAGGTCTTAAAGTGACAGCAGCCTAATATACCTGCTGCTGTCTGTCATTAATGTTAATCAGTTAAAAGATAATCATTCACTGCTCTTGACTAAATAACTTATACAGACTAAGCAGTGTTTTTACTTTTAAATTTCTGTACCTAAATACCACTGTTAGACTTACCTGTTTTCTAACTTAAAGCAGTGTTTCTTTAATTTGTGCCTTTGTTCTAATGTATTGTATAACTTGTTCATTTATAAATTATTACTGACTTCAATGTTCTGACTTTATATCAGTTAGGCTAGTTAGTTTTGCTGTGGAATCAAGAATTGTGGTATCTAAAGTGTAGGTGTTGTAACAGCCTTATCTATTAGCATGTATAATTATGGGTCAAAACAACAAAACATTGAGGCTTTTATTTGTATTTTTTTGCAGGGAAAGTAAGAATCTGTACAACTGTAGAAAAAGTCCTTAGTGTTGAGCCCCGCAAAAAAAAAAAAAGGTGCACTGCAAGAATCTTTCTCTCTCCAATCAGGCGGTGAATGAATCCTGTTACCGTGGTGACGACTCTGTGCTGAAGTCATTGGTGGAGATTGCAGACACGGCCCCCAAATACTTAAGACCAAACCTGGAAGCCACTCTCCAGCTGAGCCTGAAGGTGAACAAGATTGGGAACTGCTTGTAACCGGCTGCATTTATTAGATCGAAATATACAGTAAAAAAATTTAAAATTGTGAAACTATTTATTTCTGTGATCAGTTGAGTCTTCAGAAATCGTTCATTGTAACAATATGTACTACTTCGATCACAGCAATAAATTCATATAGCAATTTTTTTTTATGGCAATAAGTTCACAATTTTACTGTGTTTTTGATCCCAAAAAACAGTTTTTGATGAGCAGAAGAGACTTATTAAAAAAATTAAGTCCTACTAATCCATAACTGTGTGTGCATCTCTTGCATTATTAACCTCTTCAGCTGTGCCTGGTGGTTCCTTGAGGCAGCTCATCTGTGCTGATCCATGGGGTTTAATTTAACAGGCACATATCGATCTCTGCGATTTAATGCTTGGAAGTTGCCATTCCCATGCAGCTTCCACAGCCCGGTTGCAGAAACATGTTATCATGGGTGTGTAAGCATGCTGAGCCTCAGACTAAAACCCTGTACTGCTGTCAAAGTGAGAATAATGCACAAACCCTCGCTTTAAACGATGTGACCTTTTTAATAGATAGAGACGAATGCGGAATAACATCAATTATTATAATCTGATTAAAATGCGTTTTTCCTCGTTCGACTCCAGTTGTGCGCAGACACCAACCTTACAAACATGCAGCGGCAGCTGGCGCTGGAAGTCATCGTCACACTGTCTGAGACCGCTGCTGCAATGCTGAGAAAACACACCAACATCGTTGCTCAGAGCGGTAAGAGAGGGACATTTAACACTCCGTACGTTTCAATACTAATCACCAGAGTCAACGCTAATGAAAGAGAAACTTGTCAAGCTTAAAGCTACAAAAAGTGCACCGTACCATGCAAATTAACATGCACTGACATTTTGCATTAGTGTTTTGTCATGTAAAATATGATTGCAGTTCAGAAGCAGTTGATCCGTTGTCACATTTCAGAAAAATGAAGCTGATTGCAATGCTAATTAGTTACTCTCCCAACACTGTTAATTACTTGTAGTTTAATAATGTTTGCTCTTAAATGTTTAGTACCTCAGATGTTGAGTATGATGGTGGATCTGGAGGAGGATGAGGAGTGGGCCATGGCTGATGAACTAGAAGATGATGATTTTGACAGGTGAGGTTAATATTTGCATACAGTAATACTGTTTTGGGGGCAGCAGACAATTGTTTGGTCATGCAAAATATTTAAACCACAGTTTAGCCGCAATTGACCAATCCAAGTATTCATAGTAATTTTCCAGTTACTAAAAATAGTTTTTCGGCAGCTCGCTAGGATTTGATCTTGGTGGAGTTTTGTGGATGTTAAGACCTGCATACAAACTGATGCTATGAAAAGGAGCTGAAAGTCCTAAATTCATGAAGTCATGGCAGTAAATTTAGCATGCACCGCAAAAAAGTTATATCTTCCCCTGTTTTTTTTTTTTCCCTTGTTTTACAAATATCTCAACTTCCCTTAAATCAAGGTACATTTACTTAATGCAAAATGAACAAGTCTTGTTTAAAACACCATAAACGTTACTTGAAATAAACTTACTTTTAAAAATATATAAAGACTCTATTTCAGCTAGTTGACGAGGCAAATCTTTCCAATTTATTTAGTTTAACTTGTAAAAAAAAAACTTAAACTGAAAAACATCTTAAATAATGCTGACAAAAACTCGCAACAAAAGTATTAAATTAACTAAAATTTAAATAAAGTAAAAAAAATGCAAATGATAGTAAACATTAAAATAAACTTGAATAAAATTAAAAAAAAAAAAATAGAGAGACTAATTTTATTTCAGCTAGTTGACAAGCCAGAATTTCTAATTGAGTTTAACTTGTAAAATAAACTGGAAAATATTAATAAAACCGATAGACATGAAATAACCCAAAACTATTAAAATCAACTAAAATTAGAACGAAAAGAGGGTATTAAAATAAAAGCTACTTCAAAATGTTAACTATAATAGTATCTTAAAATAACTTTGAAGTGTTGCTAATTCAACATTTACATTTAAATATCAATGATGCATTGATTCTTTACTCCTTACGTTTTTTTTTATAATTGGTCTTAAATGTACCTTCATAAACCCTGCTGTATCTGCAGGCGTTATTGTTTTGAAATGTCTGTCGGTAAAGCTTCATTGTTGCCGGTTCTCGGTGTTTCTGAGTGTAATCTGACTCTGTCCGGTCTCTGCTGGTGTTCAGTAATGCCGTCGCGGGTGAAAGCGCTCTGGACAGGATTGCGTGTGGCCTCGGAGGAAAGATCGTCCTTCCCATGATCAAACAGCACATCATGCAGATGCTGCAGAACCGTGAGCAGATGCGTCAGGATCTATTACTGTGATTGCGTTTATAGAAATGAGATTTCGTTCATGATGTTTTATGTCCTCTCAGCCGATTGGAAGTACAGGCACGCCGGTCTGATGGCGCTCTCCGCGATCGGCGAGGGCTGTCACCAACAGATGGAGGCCATTCTGAGCGAGATCGTCAGCTTCGTTTTGCTCTTCTGTCAGGATCCTGTAAGAACAATCGCAGCACTTCATTTCTGATGTGTGTTAACGAGTACATACGCTAAACCGAGCCTCATTCCGACCCCCTGCAGCACCCCAGGGTTCGATACGCCGCCTGCAACGCTATTGGACAGATGGCCACAGACTTCGCCCCCACCTTCCAGAAGAAATTCCACGACAAGGTATCGCTGGGTGGTGTTTTTTTTTCTTTTTTTCTCACTGGGCACACAATCATGATATAATATATAATATATATAATGAAAGGTGGGTTGCTCTAAAAAGGAAAGAAAAGCAATAGAAGTTTGAACAGTTTTGCACAAGTCTCTCTAAACTCCTGTCTTGCATATGACAACTACTGTATTAATGGTTATAGTGATTTATTTTTATTGGTTAACTAAAGCAGTAAATATAGTAATCAATATTACTATAATAAAAATGGTCATAAAAAATAACGTTATTATAGTAGCAGTAAATATAAATTAATATAACTGTGGTGAAGTGATTTAAAATAAGCAATGTTATTGAAATTATTACTGTAAAAATAAAAAAAAGATGACTAGTTAACAATGTAAACTACTACTAAAAACAATAATAAACAGCAGTTGTAATGATTTAAAGGTCATATGATGCGATTTTAAATTTTTCTTTCTCTTTGGAGTGTTACAAGCTCTTGGTGAATAAAGAAGATCTGTGAAGTTGTAAAGACTAAAGTCTCAAATCCAAGGAGATATTCTTTATAAAAGTTGAGACTCGTCCACGCCCCCCTGAAACGGCTCGTTTAAACACGCCCCCACATCTCTACGTCACGATGTGGGAAGATTTGCATAACGCCGCCCAGATGTTCACGCAGAGAAAGAAGGCATACCTTGTATTCTGGTTGTAGTATTGTTGTTTCTGCTGCCGCCATGTCATATAGACGCTGTGTGTTTCACTGTGAAAGCAAAACTATTTTGTTTGGCATCATACCTGGAGCTGATCCGTGCTGGTCGCTCAAGGTCGCGGTGTGTGACGCTGTTTCATTGAGAAAGCGTTCTTCCAAAAGAAGACACAACTAGAAATAATGTTTATATCACTTTATTAGGGGTTTAATGTTTATGTCTCGTCGCTCCGGCCGGACAAGGCATCACAATATGTTAAGAGGAGTAACATTTCTGTCACAAGTCTGAGGCATTCAGCCAATCACAACGCGCTGGATAGCTGGCCAATCACAACACACCTCGCTTTTCAGAGCGATGAGCCTCGTGAAAATCAACGTGTTTCAGAAGGAGAAACAATAATGTACAGTATGTGGAAAATAATGTGTTTTAACCTTAAACTGCATAAACACATTTCATTACACCAAATACACCAAATAATGTTCTTTTAAGCAGCATCATATGACCCCTTTAAATCAATGTTACTAATTAACAATAATAGTGAAGATTAGTTGTTGTTTATAAAATATAGTAATTGCTAAATTACAATTGCTGTAAATAAGTTAATAATAAATTTAAACAAATCAGTGTTATTACTAATTACAGTAGTAGTAATATATAACTAATATTATAACTAATTTATTATTATTGGTTAAAATATAATAACTGATTAATGCAAATTACTGTTACGACTAAAAATAAGTTATAATTTAAATCAATTATACTAATTAACAGTAGTTACGATGATTTATTATTGTTATTAGTGGTTATAAAATATGGTAATATTGATAAATTACAACTACTGTAAACAAGTTATGTAAATTACTGGTAAAAATAATAATAAACAGCAGTTGTGATTTTGTTTTATAAATTTTAATAAAACAGCAGTTACTAATTAACAATAATGGTGGTGTTAAATTACATCTACTGTAAGTTAATTTAAACAAATCAGTGTCATTACTAAGCAATTACAGTAGTAATAAAAACAACTGTTTTTATTGTAACTATACAATTTATGATTATTGGTTAAAATATAATAATTGATTAATGCAAATTGCTATGACTAAAAATAATAAATTAACAATAGAGACAATGATTTATTATTATTATTAGTGGTTATTAGATATAGTAATATTGATAAATTACAACTACTGTAATCAAGATAATACATTTAAATGAATCAGTGTTTTGTAATTCTAGTAGTAATGGTAATAAGCAACAGATATGAAGACTATAATTGTATTATAATATTTAATAGTTATAGCAATATTAATAATTGTAGTAAAATATTGATTTTAATTAAATTACGGCATATATATATATATATATATATATATATATATATATATAATATATATATATATATATATATATATATATATATATATATATATATATATAATTTATTTATTTATTTATTTATCTAAAATGAACTGTGCTAGTCCTGCTTGGTTGTCCCTTTAAAGTATAGTTTTGTCATTGCGTGTCTTGTTCATGGTTGCTGTCTGTATCTGCAGGTGATCTCTGCGCTCTTGCAGACCATGGAGGATCAGTCGAACCCTCGCGTCCAGGCCCACGCTGCCGCGGCGCTCATTAACTTCACCGAGGACTGTCCCAAAACCCTGCTCACGCCCTATCTGGACAGCCTCGTCCAGCACCTGCACGTCATCATGGTGGCCAAACTCCAGGAGGTGCGTCCCGTCTCTTCCGTTTATTGGGAGTTTGTACCTGAGCTGCTCCTGTAATGAGTTTAAGTCCGCGATCTCTCTTCTCTTCCGTTAGGTGCACAAAGCGAACGCGGTGAGATGTGGTTTGATCTGGATTAGGGTCTGTTCAACTTCAATTCAGGAGTGAACGCGGTTTCTTTACGTTTCCTGAATTGAAATTCAATTGACCCTCAATTCAGATGTTGGATTTGTTTGATCACACGTGACCCTGGAGCACAAAAGCAGTCTTGAGTCGCTGGGGTATATTTGTAGCAATAGCCAAAAATACATTGTATGGGTCAAAATTATTAAAAAATCATTAGGATATTAAGTAAGGATCATGTTCCATGAAGATATTTTGTAAATTTCCTACCATAAATATATCAAAACTTAATTTTTAATTAGTAACATGCATTGCTAAGAATTCATTTGGACAACTTTAAAGATGATTTTCTCAATATTTAGTTTTTTTTTTTTTTTTCATATAGTTGTATCTCGGCCAAATGTTGTCTGATCCTAATAAACCATACATTAGCAGAAAGCTTATTTATTCAGCTTTCAGTTGATGTATAAACCTCACTTTCATAAAACGGACCCTTATGACTGGTTTTGTGGTCCTGTGGTGTGACCGTGTGAAGTCTTCGATGCTTGCGGTGTGTGACGCTGTGTGTGTTATGGCGGTGAGTCGGTGCTTGAATGTCGGGTTTGATTCTTCCAGCTGATCCAGAAAGGCACTAAACTGGTGCTGGAGCAGGTTGTGACGTCCATCGCCTCGGTGGCTGATACTGCAGAGGAGAAGTTTGTGCCGTACTATGATCTGTTCATGCCCTCCCTCAAACACATCGTGGAGAACGCCGTTCAGAAGGAGCTTCGCCTGCTCAGAGGAAAGACCATCGAGTGCATCAGCCTCATCGGCCTGGCTGTGGGCAAAGAGAAGGTGCGTCTTGAGGGAGAAGGATCGTGGAAAAACAATACTTTTTATTTTTTATTTTTTTATTTTTTTTTAAGTATTTTTAGTTTTTTGATTTTATTTATGTACATGTTTCGTTCTATTTGATTTGATTTTTTTTTAATTATCTAAAAGAATGCATTCAATTTAATTTTAGTTTAGTTTTATTTTAATCTTTCTAATTTTCTTTATTTTAATCTAATGGATAAGTAAAAATTAAAAATCAAGAAAGTAATTTTTTTTTTTTAATAAAATTAAAGTTAACAATATTGAATCGGATAAATGGATCAAAATAAGGGAAATACATTATTTTTGTTTCGATTTATCTTTATTTAAACATTAAATGTGATGCATTAACTTCTCAATTAATGAATGAAGAATTGCAGATTATAAAGATTTTTTTTTTACTTGTTTTTAATTATTTACACTTATTTTATTGCTTTAAGTTTATTTGAATCTCAATTTTTTAGTGTATTTATTTGAATAAACCTAATTTGTTTCTTATACTTTCTTGACTTATTTTTATCTAATTAATTTTTTTTTATTCATCTTTATTTTAATTTATCCTTTTAGGTACAATAAATAGCTAAAAAAATCTGAAAAATAGCTCTGGCTTAAGCTAACTACACTTTCGAAAATAAAAAAAGATCCTGAATTCTTTTTTTTTTTTTTTTTTAACTTAATCCATTTTATTATTTACACTTAAATTTAAATAATGCTCAAAATACATTCATCAATTTTATTTACGTTAATTTATCTGCTTATTTAAACCTTGACAAATGAATACATCCCTTTTAAATCATTTCGCTGATGCCAACTCCTCGCGCTCTTCACCTGTGTGATCTGAACAGTATGTTTGTGTAAACTCGTATCAATCCTTTCACGTGATTTCTCTTGTAGTTCATGCCGGATGCTTCAGCTGTGATGCAGCTCCTTCTGAAGACACAGACTGATTTCAATGATCTGGAGGATGATGATCCACAGGTCAGCAAACACCAGCCCAGCACATCGTGGAGCCCGATCTCTAAACTAGACTTCGCTGTCTTGTGTGTTTGAGCTGCTGTCTTGTGTGTTTGAGCTGCTGTCTTGTGTGTTTGAGCTGCTGTCTTGTGTGTTTGAGCTGCTGTCTTGTGTGTTTGAGCTGCTGTCTTGTGTGTTTGAGCTGCTGTCTTGTGTGTTTGAGCTGCTGTCTTGTGTGTTTGAGCTGCTGTCTTGTGCCTGCAGATCTCCTACATGATCTCGGCCTGGGCGCGCATGTGTAAGATCCTGGGCAAGGAGTTCCAGCAGTACCTTCCTGTGGTGATGGGCCCGCTGATGAAGACGGCCTCCATCAAACCTGAAGTGGCCCTGCTTGATAGTGAGTGAGCCGTCTACACAAGCTGTGTGTGTTTAGGCATCATAGACACTCTTATGGTTTAAATCCATGTATCTGTGTATAAGAAACATATTGTACTTTTTATTTATTTATTTTTATTCAGGCTTTCACTTAATGCCATTGTAATTTATTATTATTGACTAAGATGTAGAAAAAATATTTACATTTATAACTACTGTAGTAATATTAATAATTCTGATAAGACAACCTACAATATAACTTGTTATTATTTAGAGTTATAAAATATAGAAGTTTTGATTTAAATTTACAACTACTGTAGTAATTCGTAACTGATAAGTTGCAATAATTTTAATAAATCAATTTTACTTTAGTCTATTATATATATATTATATATATATATATATATATATATATTATATATATATATATATATATATATATATATATATATATATATATATATATATATATAGTTGTTTTAAAATTTGTTTTTACATTTATAATAAATGACTGATAAAACAGTAAAAATTCAGCATTACTATATTTTACCAACTGTTTTAAAATATAGAAATACTGATTTACATTTACGACTACATTATTGTTATTAGTAGGTGATGATAAAGTAGTTTTAGTAAATTAACTAAATCAGTATTACTACATTTAGAAATTTTACATTTAAATCAATAATTCTACATATTAAAGTAATACATTTCTTAGTAAAAAAATAAATAAAAAAATTTGGCTGTAGTAGTTAAAAATAATGATTTATTTAAATGTTGCTGTTGTTGGTGGTGTGGAATTTGATTAAATCTGTTTATTATAGATAATAGTATTGAACCCGAAACGTTTCTTCAGACTTTCGCTGTTTTAATATAGTGTTAGATTAGTAGCTTTTGACTGTCTTGGACTTTGGCGTGACACTCTTTGGTCCGACTGGTTCAGCTCAGGACATGGAGAACATGTCTGAAGATGATGGTTGGGAGTTTGTGAATCTCGGAGACCAGCAGAGTTTTGGGATAAAGACGGCAGGACTGGAGGAGAAGGCGACGGCGTGCCAGATGCTGGTGAGAAGACGATCCATACGATTAAACCAGTGTTCACAATGACACCGAGTCACCAGAATGAACGCTTGAGGAACAAACTGATGTTTTGTTTTCCATAGAGTCTGGAAATGTAACAACCACTACATTTCCTTATTCAAAATTTATTTGAACACAATATTGCATTAAAAAATAGATGTAAATGTATACATTTTCATGCATGAAAAATAATGCATTTCTTTGGGCAGAAAGTCAGTTTTGGGCCCTGTAACTAACCAGTTTTCTGATGTGTTGCAGTAAAGGTTCTGTTGAATTTCTAGGGTGATGTTTAATTTGGTCCGTGTTTCTCCTCAGGTGTGCTATGCTAAAGAGCTGAAGGAAGGGTTCGTCGAGTACACCGAGCAAGTGGTCAAGCTGATGGTTCCTCTGCTGAAGTTCTACTTCCATGATGATATCCTTCATGAGATTACAATTACTTTTCTGGATCGTGCAGAGTAACGGTCCGAAATAGTTTTCTTTAATGCTCTTTAATCTAGAGTGCAGGACGGGTTTATTATCGAAGTGCTAAAACTGAAATAAAATAACTAAATAATAGGGATATGCCGGTATCAAATTTTCCTGTTGCGGTTAATTGATAATGTTTTATCACGGTATTATCACGGTATTGAAATTAAGTTTCAAAAAAGTGATCATAATACAGTAAAACAGGTTAAATAACTTTTTTCTTATAACAAAAATAGCTGAACATTTAAATACAATAAAGCAATACAAAAAATATATTTAAAGTTAAAAGTTTTACACTGATTAAAGTGCAAAAGAACTTTAAACACCCATAGGTATCACTATACAATAAGACCTCATTAGTTAGGCTTAGTTAATGCATTAACATTCACAATGAGCAATAGCTACATTTGCTACAGAAGTTACTAATCTTTCTTAAAAAATTCAAGTCTTAGTTCATGTTAGCTCATTAAATAACACAGTTGCAACTTTCGATTTTAACAATGTGTTATTAAATATTGGAATACTTAAGATTAATGAATGTTTAGAAGAATTTTTCATTGGCAGTAACTAATGAAGCCCTAATGTAAAGTGTTAATGAACAATAAAGAATCAAAACACTTTCAAACAATATCTAGGGCATGTTGTAATCCAGATTAAAATGGAAAAATTTTATGGAAATATCTAAATATTATTTTATATTATTTAAATGTTTAGAAAGTAGCAGCTGCTTTTATTCATGGGGTTTCCAGGGTAAGGGGCTGCATTTTCTGCAGTTTAGCGCCATCTGCTGTCAGAGAGTGAATGTGCTTTCATTCAGCGCGTCTCTCACGTGTTCCCCCATGTGCTTCTCGTGCGTGCTTGTTTACATCAGAGCGCACACACGTCTTTAAAGCAGCATACAGCAGTGTTGTGCATTTTGACCAGTTGATGGGAAAAGTGTTCTTAAAATGCATTCCAAATTCTGAATAATTTGCAATATATAATTATTCTCGGTGTTTAGAAGTGCCCACGATAACAATATTGTGACTGTTCATTCCACTACATAATAAATAAACTAAAAATGACAAATGCACAACAAAATTACTAAAACATAAAAATGGAAAATATTTAAAAAAAATTATTTTTATTTTATTGCGATGTCAATTTAATTTGACTTAGTTTTAGTAAGTTTGTTGTGTCTGTCATTATTTTTTTAAATGTCTATATAGTGCTTGTCTGTTTTTTGAAGTTAAAACCGTTTTTATTTTATCAGTTCATGTTTATATTTCCAAGGCACCATTTCTCTTTTTTTTGTTTAACTTGAAGTACTAAAATAACTAAAACTAAAATGAAATAAGACGCATTAAAAAATGTGTATATATAATGCATTTAGACTGAACAGCATGCAGTTTAGCGTTCACAAATAAGAGACACAATTTTACACCTGGTTCACTTTCAGAAACATAAAAACTGGAAATGTGTATTTTTACATTTATGTTCGTCTATAGCTATTAACTTTTTTTTTTAGTTTTAGTCATTTTAGTACATCAACTTTAATTTGTTTTGTAACTTATTTTCCAAAGTAATTATTTTTTTGATAGTTTGTTAACTGCAGTATTCCTCCACTTTAAAACTGGTGTTCAGAGATGATTGTTGACGCACCGGAGACTCTTGATAGCGTCCTTAACGTGTGTTTGACGTGTGCGTGTGGCGGCGGCCGAGTCCATGCCTCTCCTGCTGGAGTGCGCTCGCGTCCGAGGCCCAGAATACCTCACGCAGATGTGGCACTTCATGTGTGACGCCCTCATCAAATCCATCGGCACCGAACCCGACTCAGACGTGCTGTCAGAGATCATGCACTCGTTTGCGAAGGTGAGTCACGTGTTCCTTCTGCAGTTCCCTGAACGAGTTGTAAATGCTTTGTTTTAACACGTGAATGTCTTCTCATCAGTGCATCGAGCTGATGGGAGACGGGTGCCTGAACAACGAGCACTTTGAGGAGCTGGGCGGCATTTTGAAGAGCAAACTTGAGGAGCACTTTAAAAACCAGGAGGTCAGACAAGGTGAGTCACACGGGAGTTAAGCTCTCACTGAGGCTGTTTATTTGATAAAAATACAGTGAAAAAATTACAATTTAAAATAGGTGTCTTCTGTTTGAATATCTGTTAAAATGTAATTTATTCATGTTCAAAGCTGTATTTTCAGCATCATTACTCAAGTCTTCAGTGTCACATGATCATTTTAATATGCTGATTTGCTGCACAAGAAACATTTCTGAATTGACTGTGCTGCTGAAGATTTTTGTTGAAACGTTTTGATACATTTTTATTTTTCAGGTTTCTTTGATTCTAGAAAGTTTAAAAGAACAGTGATTATTTGAAATAGAAATATTTTGCAACATAAATTTCTTTACATTCACTTGATCAGTTTATTTAATCTGTGATGAATAAAAGAATGAATTTAAAAAAAAAAATGTTGAGGAAGAAGTTTCCAGTTTTCTTTATGGATTCAATCTTTAATTTTTTTTTTTTAATTTTTCCCCCGAGTTGTTTTTTGTTTTTTAATAAAAGTATTGACTTTTCAAAAATATATTTAGGCCCCTGTAAAATCCTTTTTTTTTTTTTTTTTTTTTTTTTTTTTTTCTTCCTCTCTCGCGCTCAAATGCATTTTTTTTTCTGGATTCTGTTTTAATGATTGGATTAAAATTTTAGAAACCAGAAAGTGTATCTAATTCATTGAAATTATGAAACTTAAAAACAAAAACAAAAAATTATAAAAAAAAAAAATCCCTATAATCCCCAACCCCTAAATTCAGTCTGCCTTTTTTTTTTTTTTTTTGAACATTTTTCCAACTTCTGGATCATTATTCTGGATTCAGTTTTAGTGTATGTGTGTGTGTGTATATATATATATGTATGTGTATATATGTGTGTGTATATGTATATATGTATGTGTATATATAATATATATATATATATATATATATATATATATATATATATATATATATATATGTATGTGTGTGTGTGTATATATATGTGTGTGTGTATATATATATATATATACATGTATATATGTATGTATATATATGTTGTGTGTGTATATATATGTGTGTATATATATATTATATATATATATATATATATATATATATATATATATATATATATATATATATATATATATATATATATATATATATTCATATGGAAAGTCGTACAGGTTTGTGAAGTTTTACTAATTGTATCTGTTCTCCGCAGCCAAACGACAAGATGAAGACTACGATGAGCAGGTCGAGGAGACGTTACAAGACGAGGTGCGCGGCTCATCTAACCTGTTTCTTCTAAGCAGCTGATTGGTTTAGTTCAGTAATCGTGAAGCGCCTCTTGATCTGTATGTTCAGGATGACAATGACGTCTACATCCTGACCAAGGTTTCGGACATCCTGCACTCCATCTTCAGCAGCTACAGAGAGAAGGTTCTGCCGTGGTTCGAGCAGCTGCTGCAGCTCATCGTCAATCTGATCGTGAGTCCTCACATCTGCACTTAAGATGGGTTTTTAAGGGTCATTCTCTGGAAATGTGCATTTTTCTGTCCCTGTCTTTTTGTTTGGATATGCTGTCAATTATAGTTTTTAGAAAGAAAATCTGCATCGGCAGGTCACACTTACAACAAATCGAAATCGGCGAAGATAATTGCAGTCGGTGCATCTGTCGCTTAAATGTTAGAAAACGAATTCATGCCATACCAAAAGTGGACATTTGTGTAGAATTACCCTTCCCTGGTTACAGAGTGTTTATGGTGTTGTGCTCCTGACAGTGTCCTCACAGACCCTGGGCGGACAGACAGTGGGGTCTGTGCATATTCGATGACATCATCGAACACTGCAGCCCGTCTTCCTTCAAATACGGCGAGTACTTCCTGCGGCCCATGATGCAGGCGCTGTGTGACAGCAGTCCGGAGGTGCGGCAGGCGGCGGCGTACGGCGTCGGAGTCATGGCTCAGTTTGGAGGAGAAAGCTACAGGCCTGCTTTCACAGGTGAGACATCCTCTCTGATGTCCAGCATAATTAGCGTCAGTAGGGCCTGATTAAGTGGGTGGTACTTGTTCCCAAATTCCAGTTTATTTATTCAAAAAAAATATATTTCATCTTCCTAGATTCTGCTTTTCGGTATTCCCCGTCCCAATAGTTAAAAAATAGTATTTAAAAAGCATGTCTAATTTAATCAAATTATTGACTATGTGGTTTATTAAAAGTTAAACAAATTACATCTTCGAAAGGGCCTTTTGAAATGAGTTTTTTTTTTTTTTTTTTTTTTTTTTTGAAAGTTCATTTTGGCTTTTTTTTTTTTTTTCCTTTTTTTTTTCTGGATTCTGGTTAATGTTTTTTTTTTTTTTTTTTTTTTTTTTAGTAATCACAAAACGCATCCAATTAATTGAAATCATTAAACTTGTACAATTTAACGAGTTTAACAATCAATTTTGAAACCCATAAGTTTTTTTTTTTTTTCATTAAACTTCTATCAAAAAGCATGTGTAATTAAAGTTATGAAATGTATTTTTTTTGTGTGTGTATATATATATATATATTAGTTATTTATTTATTTTTTGGAAATCCTTTACCACCAAAATGTAATTTTCTTTTTTTTTCTTTTTTTTTTTTTATTCAGTTTTAACAACATTTTAGATATAATTTATCTAATTAAGTGAAATCATGAAACTTGTTTATGATGTTTATTTAACAAATTTATTAAGTATAATAACTTCACTTTTTTTTAGGTCCCCTATTTTTTTTTCTTTTTTTTTTCTGGACTGCGTTTTTATGATCTAATTAAAATAAATCATTTGAGGCAGTATTTTTGCACTTGAGTTTTAATTTTTGTTCTCCAAAATTTGCCAGATGCCATGACATTGTGTTATGTTTTGGTAAATTAGTGGATTCTGTGAGTTGGTGTTTTTCTTCTTCATGGACATCATAGTTCCCTCCATCATGTTCTGTTTGTTCCCATTGTGTTGTTCTTCAGAGGCCGTCCCTCTTCTTGTGGGTGTGATCCAGTCTCCAGACTCCAGAGCTAAAGAAAACGCCAACGCCACGGAGAACTGCATCTCTGCTGTGGCCAAAGTCATGAAGTACCGGCCAGAGTGCGTCAACGTCACCGAGATCCTCCCCCACTGGCTGTCCTGGCTGCCGCTCAACGAGGATAAAGAGGAAGCCGTCCACACGTTCACCTATCTCTGTGACCTCATCGAAAGGTGCGTGTCCGTCAGCCGATGTGAACTCTGGGAGTCTCGGATGCAGAGTTGAGTTCAGTGTTTGTTTCCTCCTACAGCAACAATCCCATCGTTCTTGGACCTGATAACACGAACCTTCCCAAGATTTTCATCATCATCGCTGACGGTGTTGTGAATGAATCGATTAAAGGTGAAGACGGGTGCAGCAAACGATTGGCCAACGTGATTCGTCAAGTACAGGTGAGTGTGAACAGACAGGCAGAACAACACCTGCAGAAAACATAGAATGAGTGACTTGTCTAGTCTATTAATTATCTTTTTAATATATAAACAACACATGAATGACTTGGTGACTATTACTGTTTGTATTTGTTATATTGGTGCTTATAGATTTAAAAATACCAGCCATGCCTTAATGATTTACAATATAAAAGTGCATGTTTATCAAATATAAATATCTATATGAATTGAGCACCAAAGAGCTGATTTGTGCATGTTAGCATTGGTTTAAATTCATGTAGATATTTCTAATTGTTATATTGGTGCCTATAAGTATAAAATTGTTTATACTTGTTTAATGATCTGGTAAAATACAAATATTCAGTATCTTAAAATATTCAATGTGTAAATCTAAATTATTGCAAACTAATGTTTTAAAATTTCATCTAATTTGTCACCCTAGTCATCTTCTGTATATTCTATTATATTGCATAAACAGTGTAAGTGTGTATATAATTATAATTATAATATCATATTCAAATGTATGCATTTAAATATTGTATGCATTTGCTTTTAAATGTAATTAATTTCAGTTGTCTAGTCATGTAGTTAAATATTTGTATTTGATATGTTGATGTATATAAATAGTGTAAATATCTAGTAAAATAGAAATATATTTAAAAAATGTTTCTTGCATGTTTATGCATGCTTTTAAATGTTTCTATTTGCTATATTTATGCGTATAAATGTTGAATTGTTTATTCTCGTTCTTAAATTTCCTTTTTAAAAAAATCATGTTTTCTGAATACATGATGATAGTTCCTCTGATTTTAAAGTCCATCTTTAGAGTGTTTCAGGTTGACCCGTGCAGAGTTTGCATGTATTGACTGCACTGCATGCTGTTTCTCTCCAGGTTTCTGGAGGACTCTGGACGCAGTGTGTATCGGCGCTCAACGAGGCGCAGCAGAAGGCCATCCAGGACCTCCTGAACACGGCCTGAGTGAACGAGCGAAGCCTTAACCCTGTAAAACAGCCCATCGATTGAGGATTAAAAACTTTGCACCTGGAGTTCCACATCTAGATTTTTGGCCCTGTCCCCGTTTCGAGTAAAGAACCGTCATGAGTGTGTGTTGGGCCTCTGAGCCGTCTGGACCCGATCTCTTGAAGTCTTCATCACTGGGCCGAGTGTGTGTTTCACCTCAAACAGGGCCGACGGCTTCAGAAGCCCTCATCTTGAGCGGACGTGGGGGGGGTTTAGGGGTATGAAATGAAACTAACAGTCATCCATCGTAGATCTTTAAGAATTTCTGGTGTAGAAATTGTGCTTTTCTCCCTTCCGTAGTTGTTTTGTCAACTCGTGTGTCTGTGGACGCTTGCCGAAGCTGATTTAGGGCTCGGTCCGACTCTCTTCTCCGACGGACCGGACCGAACGGACTCGTGTTGGTTGAGCTCGAATGCAGTAGAGCGATGATGCAGCGGTTATGCCAACTTTTTTTTCTTTTTTTTCTTTGGTTTTCTTTTAGGCTTTTGTGTTCTTCTCTTGGACGCCGGCGCTGATGTTTGGGAGAATCGGGCAGCGGTTCGCTCCACCTTCGCTGATGATGTCTGTGTCACGGCTAACATTGTCTGTCATTGGCTCACTTAATCCATGCAATGAAATAAACAACATTGGAAAACCAGGACTCTGGGTTCGGGCTTCTGATATTATGAAGGAAATGCACAAACCTGAGGCCGGTTGGCTTAAGGGTTGTCACGTGTCCATGGAACATTTGTATGATATGCAATCTCTCCTGGTTAATCATTTTACAACACTTTCACTATTAAAGCTGCAAGACATGAACTTTGTGTGTCAGCGTTTCATTGCGATCTGCATGCTCTCAAAATGTGAAACTGGAATCCAATTACTTTTCTAAATTGAATTCAGTTCAAGTTTAAATGTTACGTTCCTCAGGTTCTGATTCTGAACTAGTAAACTTGATTCAGTAGTTTTACTCTCAAGTGCTCGTTCTTAACCATTGTTTACGAGAGGCTACAGAAACTAACATCACAGAAGCCGTTTATGGTTTTACAGCAGTGACCACAGATGAAGCTGATGGGAGCTTTTATATAACGCTTGGATTGTCACTAGCAATATCCGTGAAATGATGTGGGTTTAAAAGAGCATAAACAAATGAGGAAAAAATATCTACTTGGTCAGTTTTTAAACTAGTTCTAGTCAAAAAAATATAAAAGTGGATGTTTATCAAATATAAATATCTATATGAATTGAGCATCAAAGGGCTGATTTATGCATGTTAGCATTGGTTTAAATTCATGTAGATATTTCTAATTGTTGTATTGGTGCCTATAAATATAAAATTGTTTATACTTGTTTAATGATCTGGTAAAAATACAAATATTCAGTATCTTAAAATATTCAGTGTGTAAATCTAAATATTATTGCAAACTAATGTTTTAAAATATTTCATCTAATTTTTCACCCCAGTCATGAGTCTAGTCAAAACAAACATGCACAGGATGCTAAATTAACTTTAAGATGCTACTGGATTCATCCGTGAGAGTGATGCTGACTTTAACTTTTGGCGGGAATGAAAATGAGGCTGTGAAAGGATGAAGTATGGCGCGTCCAGTGGATTGTGTTTAATGACTTGTGTTTGTTCAGCTATGAAAAAAAAAAAAAATTCCTGATCCAAGGTCGCTCTCAGATTTCATTTTCATTCCCGTTAAATTTCCCTGATTATTAGTGTTGTTAGAATAATGTCTTGCTGGAGCTGTAAAATCCTCCAAGGTTTTAATTTTGGCCTGCTACATGCTCATTATATCCTGTTAGTGTAGTTACATTCAGTGTTGGGTAAGTTACTCTCAAAAAAATAATTGATTACTAGCTACTAATTACATCTTAAGCAGTGTAATTAATTAGATTACTAATTATCAGCTCTAAAAGTATTGCATTATTTATTACTTTCTAAATCCCATATCAACCTCGACTAGTTGAAAAATAAAAGGATGAAACTGCTCTTTTAAGACTTTAAAATAAATATAAAATTGCATAAATTACCCTTAAACTGACCAAAAATGAGGTCATATTAAAAACCTGTTTTAACATGATGTTACATTCACTGTTTTATACATAATTATTCAATAGTCTATGATACTGTAGTATTTGATGAATTACGTAACTAATAAGAGAAAGTAATCCCTTACTTTACAGTTTCAAGGAAAAAGTAATGCATTTACAGTATTTAGTAATTTATTTATTTAGTAAGGTATAAGACCCAACGCTGGTTACATCAAAAAACGTTCATCAAAGCTGAGACAAGAACACATTTTGGTTTCAGGACAACTTTGATAAAAGGTTTTAAATCCACATCGTCTTAAGATGTTGGTTACTGTATTTTGTAGTTTATGTTGGAAACTTTTGGACTGATTTTTGGACTGAATCGGTCCTGATTCCTTTAAATGTTACTAGAGAAATCCTGAAGAAACCCCCCTTATTTATTTATTTAATTATTTATGTATTTGAAGGGAAGTGAAGGATGCACAGCTTGGAGGCACTGTTACTCATCACAGTACTTTCTAAGACTGTATAAATGTAGACCTTTAAGTTCCTGGAAGCTTTTATTTGAGTCACTTGTGATTTCATAGTCCTTGAATTGTAAAAATGTGATGTGTCTTTTTACCACGGTAAAGTGAAATCTGGTACATTGGGACTTAGGTTGCCATCCCAGATGGTAATAATGTGATGCACTCCAGTGTTCTTCCAAGAATACTATGGTACAGCATGCCCCAAAACATGGTACATTTTTGTACCTCGAGGACTTGAGCAGGTGGAGCTTAATCCTCCGCCAGGTGTCGCTGTTCTCATCACGGCGTTCGTGAGGCTGTAGTGCTGGTGTTGGAGGCTGGAGGCGGTGTTTTATTGTATGAAATCAGTTTGGGATCAGTTCAGTCATGGCGTCTGGGAAGACGGTGGACTGCAGCGCCTCCCGCAAATAACCGCAAACGAGCCGACTTACCGCGACTCCCGCCGCTGCTCTGCGCGTTACTTCCGCGGAATATCATTCAACAACATAGTTACAGAGCTATCCAGACCCACGGAGTGTTCATTCAGCAGTACAGGTAAGAGTCTGGGCTATTTTATTGGCTCGCAGTAAACCGGCGGCAGCGAATCAAAGTAACTATTAATCGTTCGATCTCGAGATACATTGTAGCGGTTTCCATGGCTACACGATTAAATCTCTCGCGCCGCTGCTGTTGCCACGCGTCATATTGTTAGTTTCTACTCCTCACCTCTGAACATCAAAGATTTACTATAGTGCTTTACCATAGTGCTCTCCTGCAGAACTCTACTGTACTTTTTCGTTTAGCAGAAATACTATGCTGATAGCATGTTTTGTTTGATCCCAAAGAAAGTCCTCGGCAGTATACATGGTGTAGTGATGGTAGTTTATTTAAATGCCACTCAAAGGTAGTTCCAAGAATGCATTGGCCCTTGTCCAAAAACATAGTATTACCATAGTAAATGGTTTTCTTTGAAATATCTTGGTATTATTTGATAACATCAACCATACAATGGTATAACCACAGTATGTTCACTTTGCTTTTCCCTCAGCCTGCTTTTTTTCAGCCTGCAGAATATTGATGTATGGACTTAAACCAGAAGTAGATGAAGCATCTATATTGATCTTTGTCTTAATTGCATTAATTTTTCACATGATGTGGTATTTTAAGTGGGTGTGCTGGACATTATAGAATTTCCCTGTCACATGAATTCTTGATTCGGCTAAAACACACACACACACACACACACACACACACACACACACACACACACACACACACACACACACACACACACACACACACACACACAGAGTCAATGCAGCTTAACCTACTAACATCTGAACCTCAGGGATTACTAGAATAACCTACATCTGCTGGCCCACTGTAAGCACATGCATTGGCATGGATTTCCAAACTCATTTAGCACAATGACCACGGTAATCATCATTTCTACAGTTTTACCTTCATATTTCCCATCTTTAAAATTCAAAACAGCATTTCATGCTGTAATTATTGCCATTTATTTCCAAATTTACTATGGTGATCATTTGTTGTTTTTTCTGTTAATAATTATATATATATATATATATATATATATATAGGGGGTTGTGGGTAATTACTAGATGATTAGTCAAAATAATAAATAGCACAATTGTCTCATTATTACATGACATGCACGGTAAAGTGTGTACTTGTTACTTAAAAATTATGGGGCGTCGCAACAACACTGTTGCCGACTAAAAATGGAAAACTTTATGCATTTTAGCCGTTTATTTACATGACAATGTTTTGGGGGCCTGAAAACAAACTTTGGAAATGGGTTTCAAAAGTGGAAGTTTTCGGAAACAATAGTGTTATTGTCTCCATGAAAACTACAAAACAGCTAATTTGTAAAAATGGTGACATCATGTGTAAGCGTGTTTCGTGTTCAGTCTGTAAGAATGCATATGTGTGCATGCAAAGTATCATCGCCAACTACTGGCCTGTTATGATAATACTATGGTAGCCCAGTAGTGCACAACACAACAAAAACACATAGGACAAATTTGGTCGTTTTGTGCTGTTTTTGCAGTGTTGCTGCTAGTTTCCATTGTGTTGTGCGGCTTGATTCCGTGGTGCTGTGATATTTTCGCTGTGTTGCGACTTGTCTCTAGTGTGTTGTGACTTTTCCATTGTGTTGCGACTTTCTTCTGTTACGTTGCAACTTTTTTCCTGTTATGTTCTGACTTTTTTTTCCATTGTGTTTCGGCTTGTCCCAGTTGTGTTGTGCGAATTTGTTGTGTTTCGGCTTGTTTCCGTTTAGATTTCATTGTGTTGTGCACTATTGGGTCACCGTATAATACAGCGCTTTTAGTCATGTTTTTGAATCTGTATTTGAATGCAAAGAAAAACTTGTCAGTTTTTAGTACAATCCTTGTCGTGCATGTTTGAGCATGTTAATCACAATATGAATTTTCAGTATTGTTTGGCAAACTTTAGTATTTAGACAATATGATAAGTGTCGTACTGGTTTAGTATGTTGACAAGCAGTAGGCTATAGAATGAGTCCTCCTCAAAGTCTGCTTTACAGAGTTTCCCTTCCCATCAGTCCCTGGGCCAGCGGTGTTGATCCATGCGCTCAGATGTGTATTTTGAGTCTGTCTCACACTGAAGCCTCTGTGAACTCCGTGTGCCTCAGTGAACACTGGGAACTTTCAGGCAAACAAGTTGAAAGGCAGGTTAACTAGCCGAGCGAGATTCTGGGAACGAACCCACGCTGCACGCATTGTGTCCCTCGTTCACTGTTTTCTGTGATGGGTGTGTGTGTGTTTGTATAGGATGGAAAAAGAAAGATGTTTACGTGAAAGTGTTTAAATAAAGTAACAGTTTGGGAAGGCATCAAATACCCTGTTTTACCCTGCATGAGATCATTGACTAGCAACTTGCTACTGAAATAGATTTGCACTTTGGTTTTAATGACACAAAATAGCTTTTGCTCCAGAAGTACTTCCTGTTTCTCGTCTCAGACGAGTTGTTTATCTGTGTGTGACCTTCCTTCTGTGTTCACATGCTTCCTACTTTGTGTAAAACTTTCCCATTTGTGGCCTGCTTGCAGAGGTTTCCCTTTTGCTCATTTGTCAGTGTTCACTGTGACGGGTTAGCATGAGACGCTTCCTGCTAATGGCCAATTATAGAAAGATGTGCTGCACTGCATCAGGACGCTCTTATATAATAACTCTGTGGTAGCAATGGATAGCAATGCCCTAGCGACCAGCTAATGATGCCCTAGCATCCATCGAGAACACTGTAGGAAGTAAAGAGCAACTTGCTTAAAACCACTCAGAATGCCTTGGCAACCACATAGCGAGATACCACAACTCCCTAGCAACTGCTTAGCAATGTCTTTAATGAACAAGAAACAGGAAACTTAAGCATTTTGGCTGTTCATTTACACATCAGTGGCGTCTGGGAACCTAAAAATGAAAACATTTTAAAACGGGTTTCAAAATAGAAGTTTTTTTTTTTTTAATGATATGCGTGTTACATGTTCAGTCTGCAGGAATGTGTATGTGTGTATTCAAAGTGACATCGCCAACTACTGGCCAGGCATGATAATACAGCGTTTTTAGTCGTTTTCACGGATTCCTTTGAACAGGGATCGTCTATAGGGCTGCAACAAATGATCATTTTGATAATCGATTAATCTAACGATTATTAAAATGATTAATCGACTTGTTGATTATTCAGCTTTTGCAGTTCGTTAAAATATAGTTATACATGTTCGTACACATATAGAGCTGCTTTATAGTAGAAAATCAAGTTTTAATTTTAACTGAAAGTGACACTGATGATGATTATTCATGTTTAATATTGTTTTTAGCGATAAATTTATTGCATAAAGTGTTAGCCTATATAAATAATTTTTACGTGACTTCCACATTCACATCATTCTGATCTGATGCTTTCTTAACCGCTGTTTTCTTCATGTTTGTGTGTGTGTAATAGTTATTGAGAGGGAAGCATGTAGCATATTTTTACAAATTCATCTAAAGCAGTGTCAGGATGTTTGCTAACAGTAAACCCGTTGCTTGCATATATCCAACTTCTTTTTAGCCCCAACCAAAGAACAAAAAACTTTGCAGTGAGTATATCGAGAACATTTTTTGTTTGAATTTTTGAAAAACTTTCTCACGTTTGGTTTTGTTTGCACATCCCATAAGCGCCGTGTGTGTCTTCTTCTATTGGATTACATGCAGGAGGAATGACTTAGTCTTGTGCTACAGCGCCACACTGGTCAAACTGTGCAATTGCAGGCCATTACATTACATCATATGAGATCACACAACTATTTGAAAACCAAAATATAATTTTTTTTTATTGCTAATAATGTTGACTAATCGTTTCAGCCCTAGTTGTCTGTATCCACAACTTTTCAAAGTCTTTTAGCACATTGTTGTTCAGTGTACATTCACTTGCAACTTTTAAAAATGTGAAAAGATAAAATCTCATATGCTATATTGTGTTTCACTGATTGTAGAACTCTCAGTGTGGATGAAATGAGATTAGAAGCTGATCTGATCCATACGCGGTTATGGGAACGTGATCCCTCATCTTTATGTTTGTCCGAACTCCTTTGGGAAAGATTATGAGCTCTGAGAAAACATAAACGAAGCTCCTCTGAGATGATATTAGCAGGAGCTGGAGTGTGAGAAAGTCTTGTTGAATCTGCCTGCAAAAGAAGCTCGGTCAACCTGTTGAACCAGTAACCGGTGCGCTTCTTGTCATGTGTGTTTCAAACCAGCGCATGGTTAAAACACAAGCTTTACCCAACTACAGAGGAGTTTCTTCTGCAAATGGCCTGTTAAAAATGGGTGAACTAAAGATAGCTCGAGGAAGATTAAAGATAATGGAGGTGCATTTGTCATCATGTTTCTGTAAGTGGGTTTTAATGGCTCTGGTTTGAATGGAAATCCAGTTCTTTAGAGGTCTTTGTTCCCTGCCGTTTGTGTTTGCATTGTTCTCGTGATCAGTCTCTCTGTAATTAAAGGGCCGCTCCGCTAATAGAGCGGCAGACGTTCATTGGTTTACGCATAAATTAGACTCTCAAGACTCTGTCCCGAACGAGTGGGTTTTGGGCGGGTAATGAAACTGGCAGCCGGGGGGGATTAAAGGTCCCCGAGGAGCCGCTTCTCAATTACTCATTCAGTTTAAATGTGTGTAACCAGTAACTTCGGCCCAGGACAGGAAAGAATGGGCCCCTTTATTGCGGTGTTTGTGCTTGTGGACCGGCTCCTGAAGACTTCATGGGAGCCTGTTGGTCTTTCTCTGTCCCGTTCACTCTCTTCATCATCTATAACACAGTCCTCTTTATCACACAAAATGTCAAACAGCAGATGGAAGTCAACTCACAACCAACTTCTTCCATTGCAGGAAAGCTCATGTTACAGTGAACATCTCCCTCGCTCTCTTGTTCCCTTGATGAACAAAGCTTTGTAAACGTCTGCTAAGCTCTATTGATCAGCTCTAACCTCATTAACATCACATCCTCTGGATCTACTGTTATCACAACGCCTCAGATAGACTCAGCAGGTCTCTGGGATGGTGGTTAGTGTAGGTTGAGTCAGAGGGGATATCTGAGGGTGTAGATGCAGAAACCCCCTCATGCCTGGTAACCTGTCCAGACTCGTCTCTCTATCACACATCTAAGTGCTGGTGAGGAATGTGATTCTTTGGGAATCAGATGAGGGTTCAGCGTCTGGATCTGAGATTCAATCAGTGCTTTTTAGTGTTAGAGTATTAGTTAGTTCAGTCTGTGCAGTCTTTGCCCATTTTTTTACACTGAAATTTTTCAGGTTAAAGAAAAAAATAAAATAACTACGATTAATGGATTATTATTATTATTATTTATTTATTTATTTATTTTTTTATTCTTTTTATTTTTGTTTTTATTTATTTATTTATTTATTTTTTACATTTTTTTTCTAATTTGTAATTTTGTGAAATGTACTTTTTCAGCGAGAATTTCCGAGTAAATTCAACATCAATAGTTTTTCAGTGTGTCTGGTATTTTGTGTCTGGCACTGTTTGCTTTCAGTTTTTCATTTTTATTTTTTTTTTTTTATTTCTTTTTTTTTAGTTTGATTTTTTTTTATTTGATTGAAATTGATTTTTATTGCATTCCATTGTTTTTTGTTATATTGCATTACGTTTAGTGGCATTTCATTCCATTGCATTGCATTTTATTTTGCTTTATTGTATTTTGTATTGCTTTGCATTTTGGTTTATTTTTCTTTATTTGATTTTTTTTATTGCATTGCATTGCGTTTTGTTTCATTGCATTGCACTTTATTTTGCTTGATTGCATTTTGCTTTTTTTTGCATTGCATTTCACTTTGTTTCATTGTAAAGATTGCAGTACACTTTACAAGAACATACTATTTTAGTGTTTCTACTTCAAATTTCACGTACAGTTCAATGTTACTTGGTCTTATTTGTTTATTTACTTGCAATTAAATCTACATCAGTTTTTTAGCTCAACTAATGTTCATGTCATTTGCATGCTTTGTATGTAGAATTGAATCCTGATGCTTTCTTGTGCAGCAGTGTAGTTTTTCACGTGTCATGTTTGTTTCCAGTATGTAAATCCTCATGGCAGTGTTTGTGTTGGGTAAACACCGGAAAGCTCTACTGTACATGTTCCTGTTATGTTATGTTTGTAGTGTACTTCTGAGGTTCCTGTTGAAGAATTGAAAGTGGCGTCTCCATGGAAACCACTTCAGGTTATCATAGGAGAAGTTTTTCAGTGCTACAAGCAGATAATTGGTCTCTCATCTCTCTTTGATACAAACGCACCGTTTGTAAGTTTGATTATCTGCTGAGGTGTGTGTGTGTGTTTCCTCACATATCATCAGCTTCAATGCTGCGGTTTGGCTCATTTTCCATCTGTGACTCCTGTAGTAACTCATTTCATGCAGCTACATGTGTCTTTTTATTTTTGTGTGTTTTAGCGATACAGGTTTTTCATTGGCTGATGTTTAGAGAACAGGCTGGCAGATGAATGGTATTTATCACCCAAGCACAAGGCTTGCTGCACTGAATACACAGTGATATTGTTTTTATTCAGTAGTTCAATAAACAAGACGGCTATATCAAGAAACTGACATTTTAGAAACAATATGACCAGATGTTTCATTTATTGTGCTTTGTCAAAGAAAATAGACGACGAAAGGAGTGGAAATGCACTGAGAGAGTGATGTAGACCGAAGCATTAACAACTATTTTAATGACTAAATTCTATTCAATGACTAATCAATTCATGCAACTTAAAAAAATTGGAAAGGATAAATAATTATTAAAAATATTATATAGTATATATCCGTGAAACAAATTTTTCTATTAAAAGGATAGTTCACACAAAAATGTAAGTGAATTATGTAAATCACGACACATCTCATAACAGCTAAATACTGGCCAGTTAATCTGTCATATTATATATTGGTCCATCACTATTTTATGCTCTTATTTATGATCATAGTTTATTTTTGTATTCAGAAAACAACCCAACATCAATGTCAGAACATTTGCCAAATTGCTGACAAGCAAAGACTGTAATTCTGCGGTTTATTGTTGCTGTTAATAGATTGATGTTCACTGAAATACTCTTAAAATTTGATTGTTTAACCCTTTACATGAGGGTAAATGGTGCTTCCTAACGGAGGAGGCAGCGCTCCAGTTACTTCAAATAGAAGTCAGACTTATTTTGTGCTGTTTACTTTAGTCAAATATAATTCTGTATAATTTAGACCCTTCAAACATAGTCATTCAAAACATTATGCTTTCCTTCCCAGACAGAATATTTTGGAGGACGTCTGTAACAGGGTTTAGATGTAAGTGGGCAAATTTCATTAAGTCTCAGTTCCTTAGAAAGACAGGTTAGCATGAGGGGTTCAAGTAGAACCAGTAAAAGCTGTTTTTAGTGTCTTAGTTGAAGGGATTTCCCATCTTTAATGAACGTTTCTGTTTCTTAATGTTTTCAAAACAAGTTGAAGGTTAAAAATGATTGTCCATTCGGCCATGCAAGCTTATAATCCAGTCATTATCTTGGAGGTACAGTGTGCAATCTGGTTCTTTAGGGTTAGAAATCCCTGGATTTAATGCCTCTAAAACCTTCCTAATGATTTCCTAAACCTATAAACTCTGATTTTTTCAGCGATGAGAGATGATGGGCCTATTGTTTGACTTTAAGCCGTCACTGCAGTATTAAAGACCTTGCTCAGTCACAAACATGTATACAACATACAATTTCATTGCATGTAATTTTATTACATTGCCATTTTTGTATTGTTGTGTATTTTGGTATAATGAATTGCATTTTATAGCATTTTTTTCACATTAAAATGCATCACATTTTATTTCATTGAATTTGATTTTTTTTTATTGCATTGCATTTTGTTCCTGTGGCTCAGTGGTAGAGCATTGTGTTAGCAGTGCAAAAGGTTGTGGGTTCAATTCCCATGGAACACACATACTGGGAAAAAATTAAATACAGTGCATTCAGGCTATACATTTTAAGTCACTTTGGATAAAAGCGTCTGCTAAATGCATAAACGTAAACGTAAATTGCTTAACGTTGTATTACATTGACTTGCATTGAATTGCATTTTATTGCAGTGGATTTCATTGCACTTTATCACATTGAAATGCATCACATTTTACTGCATTGAATTGCATTTTTTATTGCATTGCATTTTGTTGCATTAAATTACATATATTAATACATGAAATCGCATTAAATTAAAATTACATAACATTGTATTGCATTGCATTGAAATGCATTGCATATTGTTGCATTTTATTGCATTGCATTTTTTTTTTTTATTACATTGCATCTGGACAGGATTTGTTTTTTCAGAGTTTAAGATGGGATTGAAATCACAAAGTATGTCTACGGAACACACATTTGCCTGACCTGTTGGTGCCAGGTTGGATTTGTATGGTTCACTTCTTTACCAATGGTTGTAAATTTTTTTTGGGTTGGTCATAACTAACAGCTGTGTTTATTTGGCTAACTAGCAGTCAGGCAGAGCGAGGCTTAAAATCAAAGATATGTGTGAGAAATTGCTATAGCAGCACAAGTTGTTTACTGCAGAAATACACATTTCAGGAATCATAAATCATTCCATGCTCCTTGGCGTTTCCCAGGGCAGCGTGAGGCTGAAATTCCAGCTGCAAAAAGGAAAACTATGTAAACGTCCGTGGCGATCACTAGACCAGCTTTAGGGAAAAGTATAGAGTCTGTGTGTTTTGGCCCTCATATAAACGTTTTAATTATTTGTGTTGTCAGGTAGGTTTGCAGCAGTATGGTGGAGCCAGAAGAGCGGCCCTCAGTGGCGGGCCAGAGGCTTGGGGCCCCTGAGAGCATGGGCATCAGTACGCTGGAGCCTGGTCAGCGGCCCCCCACCATGCCCCCCGGCAGACAGGTCTCCATCCGGGTCCAGATGCTGGATGACACTCAGGAAGTCTTTGAGGTCTCGGTAAGGCATTATTTACTTTCTGTTGTTTTTATTTTTTTTATTTTATTGCATTGGACATTGGACATATATTGCATTGCATTTTGATTTACTTTATTTTAATTATTGCATTTCATTTTCACCTTACTTTATTTTATTGCATTCGATTACATTTTATTTTTATTGCATTGCCTTTTGTTTTATTGCTTTGCATTATATTTTATTTATTGCATTCTGTTTGCATTTAACGCATATAAGACAACAACTGGACAGCAGTGGACAATGTAAGGAGGTCATGTGACAACAGTGCTGCATACTACTACTTGAATGACTTTTTATTGCATCATTTGTATTATATTTCTTAAAAATTGTAGGCAGGAAGCTAATTTTTCATTTTGAGCACAGCTCTGGTTTAATTGTGTGGAAAACCCCTACATTTTATAAATGTTTAGATCTGGCTGTGTACCTCAGCAGGCCAGCAAGAACATACTAAAGCGTCTGCTGCTTTCCGCCTCAAGTTTAGACTCTTTTGTGTTCACTTGCCCTCCTGTTTCGTCACTTAAGCTCCCTAGGGAATGTTAATGATGTTGAAAAGCTCAGTCTTGTTCTCTAATGAGTAAATGCCCTCATTGATCGCCACCAGGGGAGCCATAAGCTCCTCAGGCATGTTGCGCAAGTGAAAAATAAGGAGAAAGAAGATCTTCCAGCCACTCAGCAGGCAAATACAACCCGCACTGAAGGAAAAGCAGCGGACACATGGGTGGCAGCTCATTCTGTTACCTGACTCTTTGTTTCTGGGGTTTGTGAAATGCATATGTGTGGTTGGAGGCACACCCAGCTCTCCGGTGATGCCCTGAGGGCCGGTTATTGACAGTTAGGCTCCACCTGATGCTGTTTTAATAGCGAGATAAGGCCTATAAAAGCACTGAGCTCCTGTTCTATGGCTGTTCCTGTTTTGAAACGCTGTCAGTCTCACTAAATTGATTTTTGGTTTCCTGAGGCGATTCACAATCAGTCTCCATTCAGACGTGACACCTGACTTGTGGAGAAACGGATCACCTGTGGTTTTGTGTCATTTGTTTTCAGTGTGCAGGGCTTTTGACAGCTCTGTTGGTTTTGTTTGATTCAGGCCTACTTGGTTTTAGCTCGTTGTTGGAATCATTCAGTGGATTAATTTGTTTTTAATGATTGCAGATTGTAGCCTCTACTTCATTCAGCGTTATATTCTATTCTATTCTATTCTATTCTATTCTATTCTATCTGTCATTTTAAGATCAGCATCAGTCAATAAACCTCCCGATAACCTTGGCTGTTTGTTATAACTAACCTTTGTGTCAAAGGCAAAATCTACTGTACCAACAGCCTTATAAATAATCACAAAATTTCTAGAGAATTTTTAGAAAATATTGTGCTTTTTTAAAATTATTTTTCATTTTATTTCACTGTTTGTTCATATTTAATATAATTTTTTCATATATTATTTTGAAAATGGCCATGAATTGAACTTAACTCATGTGCTAGTGTTATTTTGGTTTTACTTAGTTTTATTAATATGCTATATTATACTATTGTAGTTTTCACTGATATTTAGATTTAGTTTTATCACTATATATTCTGTATTCATTTTAATTTTAGTTAATATTTTAGTACTTTTGTTGTTTTAGTACTTTTATTATAATTTTAAGCATGGTCGTATTATTATTTTAAAAATATTTCTATAGAATTTGTATAATATTTTATTGCAGTTTTAAAGCAGTGGTAAATGCTTTTCGATGCGATAAATTTTGTATTTTTTGTAGTGTGTGATAAAAATTTTTGCAAAAAAACAACAACAACAACAACAAAATCCCATAGACGTAGCAACTACTCACAGCATCTTTTCTTCATAAAATGCAAATTTATAGTAAAAAAAAATTTAATAAAAAACTGTTTATCATTATAACATCCATCATTTTTTTTTTTTATTTTAATGTCTGTCCTTCTGGTGTTGAAGAACCCATTTGGGTGTTATGCATTCATAGCCGATCCGAGGGAAGAATGCTGCTCTTTTCTTCTTTTTCCAAGAAATCTCCTGGAACAGCTGCTTTTCTACTGAGCCATTGAAAGCCACTGCGTTCTCCTCCAGATTTCTAAAGTGAATCTGACACACCCTCCACAGCGCAGATCCTCTCTGGCAAGAATTCATAATAAAATGGATAAAAAATGGATGAAAGGCTTTATCTGTCCTCTAAAGGCCAGAGGTGTGAAATCATAAATATGTATCGTAAGCCTGTGGCTTTGGTGAATCAGTGATGGAGGGTTTCATATTTCACACACATTTTTTATTTTTTTTAAATTTTTTTATGGAGAATCAATTAAAATAATAAATCAACATAAAATGAATGATCACAACTAGAAGTCGACAAATATTTTAAGTTGGACTGCATTGCCCGATAAACCGATTAAGTAACCGATTGAAATGGATACTGAATGAAAACAAACATAACACTCTAAATAAAATGATGAACTTTATATAAAAAAAAATATATATATATTAAAGAAAACAGTACTGACCCATGAAAATGCACCATATGGATTTTGCAGATAACCGATTGTTCCAGCATTATCGGTGCCGATTAATCTGCAAAACCGATCAATCTATCGACCTCTAATCACAACCCACTTATTTATTATATGTTTAAATTCTGTATTTCTGTGAAAGCGCAGTGTATATTTAACGTCTTTGAGGGAAAATACAGGTTTTGTTATTGAATGAGACAGCTGAGGATGCTCATGCCAGTCCAGTGACATACAACATGCGATAGAAGCTCCCACAGTCATGTAGATGAGACGGCCTGATGCTTGAGATGTTTGATCTGTGCTGTGAGGATGCTTTTGGCTGGGCTTCGTTAGTCTCAATGACAGAAGCATGCTGGGATTGGAAAGGCTGATTTCCTGTATCTCACAATATCCAATTTCGTACTTATCTTTCATACTTATCTTGACTAGATTTGACAGTGCTAACTGCTTTAGATCTGGGCCGGTAAGATTTATTAATATTTTTGACAAAAAATAAAAAACAAAACAAGTCAGAAATGTCAGTAAAAGTGAATGAAGTTTGAGTGATCAGACCATGAAATTCTCTCATCTGTACTGACGACAGCTCTCTTTTGAATAAAAAATGAATTCTTTGAATAAGAAATAAACCTTGACAAAAGAGGCAAGCTGAAGTGAAGCCTCAGAGCTTTTGAAAGGACGTTCGCTCCAGAAATTCAAATTGAAAGGCAGTGAAGTGAAACATCAGCTATACGCTCGCTGGAGGTAAATAATGCACGTTCAGATAGCGCCACAATCTGTATATGCAAATGGACAAGAACTAATTTGGGACACAATGTGAGCCGAGGCCATGTCTGTGTCGTGCAGTGGCTGCGTTTCCTCGGAGGGCCGTTCGTTGCTCTTCCTGTTGGAGCGTCTCAATCTGTGAGAACAGAGTCAGTCTGAAAAGTTACCATGCAAAAACATAATGATTCCTTTTTATGCAGAGAGATTTTTCCTTGTATATTTTGGGGTTAAATATGAGATTCTTCCATACATTTAAAAATACCTGATTGCACTGTGTTTCTCTTAAAATGTTGTTCAAAAATACAGACCACCATACTTTATTTTTTTTTTCTCTCATTTCTAAATGACAGTCTTGCATGCAGAAGGAAACCACAGACTCCAAGCATCCAATAACATCCCCAAACATCACGACACACCCTCCATTACACGAATACTTGGCATTTCATTCTTTTTCATCAAACCAGAGAATATAGATACCCGATGAAACTACACATCCCCCATGTGAAACTGGTAAAAAGACAGATGCAATGAACACTAACCAAAAAAAAAAAAACTAGATTTACTTTAAACCAACTCAGAACTAGTTGTGAGAGCAGACTGAATGTTTATGTCTCTGTAAAAGCTGCAGTTTTGTTTTACACTTTAATTAAGCCTATTTAGACAGTGAGCAGCTGCCGAATGTGGGCTCGTAATTGCCGACTAGCACAAAAATAGAGAATTAAATGAGTTATTCCATATCCAGATGGCTTAAAATATTATACATGCAGAATAATTATAAATAATTTTCTAGGAAATAGCCTGGGTGAATTCAAATGATGGCATGCATGATTAAAATATTTTTTTGCAGTTTAATCTCTGCTGATGTGATATGTTAGATTGATAGATTCTATAAAATAATATAAAATTTTGTAGGATTGTGAAAGAGTTTAATAAAAATATAATATCATATTGCATGATTAAAAGCTGATGATTTGTGAATTCTGTGAACTTGGAAACAGGAACTGTGCCAAGACTATTGGGATTTCCTTATTGAGATCCCATCAGACAGGATATCCTGATGGCTGAAGCTTGGAGTCAGTAAGATTTATGTATACATTGCTTTTTTTGACTGAAATTAATACTTTTATTAAGCAAGGACACATTCATCAGAAGTGACAATAAAGACATTTATAATGTTATAAAATATTCTATTTCAAATAAATGATGTTCTTTTGAACTTTCCGTTTATCAGAGAATCCTGAAAAATGAAATGTGTCAGTTTTCACAAAAAAATATTGGGCAGCGCAACTGTTTTTAACACTGATAATATTCAGAAATGTTTCTTGAGCAGAAAATCAGTATATTAGAATGATTTCTGAAGGATCATGTGACACTGAAGACTGGAGCAATGATGCTGAAAATTCAACTGTGCATCACAGAAACAAATCACATTTTACTATACAGGTGCATCTCAAAAAAACTAGAATATCATGGAAAAGTTCTTTCTTTTTTGTAATTGTAATACTGAATTTTTAATTTTCCTAAGCTGTAAGTCATAACCATCAGAATTAAAAAAAACAAAAAACAAAAAAAAAAACTCTTGAAATATTTCAGTTTGTGTGCAATGAATCTAGAATTTAAGAAAGTTTGCTTTTTTTTTAATTAAATTACAAAAAAGAAAGAACTTTCCCATGATATTCTAATTTTTTGAGATGCACCTGTTTATTCAAACAGCAATTTTAAAATGTAATAATATTATACAATTTTAGTGTATTTTGATCAAATAAATCCAGCCTTGTTGAGCATAAGAGACTTCTAACTAAAAATCCCTAAACTTTGTAAAACCAATTAATTTACTGTTGAACAAAAGTCTGATGTTAGCTAGAATTGGGTCAGACCTAATGCATCTGGGATTGATTGTCTGTTTGTGTGATATTGTGTGTGTTCTGACACTGGATGCCTGTGTGATTTGCTGTAGCCAGTAAATGTTTCTGTCCAGCAGGACGCGGCTGTCGCTGTGAGCGTGTAACATCAGATGTACTTTGCCCCTGTGAATTATTCAGACGTGAGATGCTGCGACTACAGAGGTTTTCTGTCTCACAGGTCAACATCAGCGCTAACACACACACACACACACAGACACAGATGATCGGGTAACACCGCTAACAGATGTCCTTACTACAGAAACTAGAAAAAATAGACTACAGTCTATTTTACACAATCCGGGAGTTTCCACAAGGACGACTAGATATCTGGAAAGCACCATGCAGATGCAATCGTAAATAGTGATTTTTTTTTTTTAAATTTTTTTTTTTAACAATACTATTTAGAGGTCGACTGATGGTGGATTTTACCAATAGCTAGGTTGGACCACACTGGCCGATACCGATTAATCAACCGATATTTTTTAAAATGGATACTAAATTAAACTATAACAGTGCTTTACTGTTTGTAAAAAAGCAGTAGCATTACTGAACCATACTTTGTAAATGAATAAACATATTAATATTAATTATTATATTGATCATTAAAGTTATTTCATAGTTCACTAATGTTAAAAAAAAAAACTTAAAAATGTAATAATGCAGCCTATTAGTAATAGTTAATGTTGAAATGAATACACTAGGAACAATACTTCTACAGCTGTTTTTAATATTACAAATGGATTCTTACTGTTAAGAATTACCATTTAATTTCAAGTCATGCTTAAAGATAGCCATCTTTAAATATCTACACGAGGCCATAGCATTAAAATTACATACATAGCCATGAAATAGATGATTGATAATGCAAAGCTGCTAAATAAACCAATTTTTGGGCCAGTTTGAAATATGTATTGAGCGATAATTGTGCTGGCTTGTGGTGTTAATTCAAAAATATGTGAATGGATCTTTGATGAAAAATACTGCCTTGATTAATAAAAGTATAAAATTCTTGCAAAAAAGTCAACATGAAACAATGTTACCATGTTTACAAGTGAAACAGGATATTGACCTGTAAACACTGTCGGTATGTGATTTTATCATTGAAATCGTTCACAATAAAATCTGCAGTATGTATTGTAGTTGATATTTATTCCATGTTGACTGTTGAAAAATTAAATACAATTCTCAATGAAATACTTTAGCGTGCAAATGTGCACTGTACTTTTGTACTTCATTACTCCAGTCTTCAGTGTCACATGATCTTCAGAAATCATTCTAATATGATGATTTGCTGCTCAAGAAACATTTCTGATTATTATTAATGTTGAAAACATGCTGCACAATATTTTGTGGAAGCTGTGATACATATTATTTTTCGGGATTCTTTGAATAATAGAAAGTTCAAAAGAACAGCATTAATTCGAAATAGAATCTTTTGTAACATTATAAATCTTTACTGTCACTTTTGATCAACTGAATGAATAAAAGTAATAATTTATTTAAAAAATACTACTGAAAATGCTACTTGCCACACTCCAACTCTACAAAAAATAAATAAATAGATAAATAATAATAATAAATGTATAAGTAGATAAAAATAAATAAATAGATAATTTTTACTCAGAAAAGTAAAATCAAACACAATAAACTAAACATTACATTTCAAACTACTATTTTTTTTTCTGTGAAATGTACTTCAATAATCATTCATTTACAACTTTAAAAAATATATATATTTTTTTACAGTGTATTGTCCAAAAGCATGACTGATCCTAATAATACCGTACAGCGCGTCACGCTCCCGTTTGCCTCTGAATGAAGTTGTGCGTGAGGACTAGCTGCTAGCATGAATGAGCCCGCTGTGACCCCCTCAGGAGAGACACGACCTCCTCCTCCTCCTCCTCCTCCTAAACCCTCTCCTGAAGGTCTCTGGGAACAGCTCCTCAAGCGTAGCGTCGGTTCAGCTGGTGACAGATAATCTCTCATCTGTTGGTCACCCGTTCATCCTTCATTCCTGACCTTAGCTGACATTTTGAAGGATGGATCTAACAGATCGAGTGCTGGATCGTTGTCATTAATTCATCAAAACCTAGAAACTCTTCAGATAAGTTCAACATCTAGCGAAGATGCTCTACAAACAAGATGATGTCTATCTCAAAGCATACATTACGTTTCTCAAATCGTATTACTGAGAGAAATGACAGGGGCTCAATTATTTACTTAAAAACTGAGCGTTTTTTTTTTTTAAGAAGTCTCTTCTGCTCATCAAGGCTGAATTTATTCAATCAAAAATGCAGTAAAAATTGTGATATTATTACAATTTAGAATAGGTGTTTTCCGTGTGAATATATTTTAAACTGTAATTTATTTCTGTGATGCGCAGCTGTATTTTCAGCATCATTACTCCAGTCTTCAGTGTCACATGATCTTCAGAAATCATTCTAATATGATGATTTGCTGCTCAATAAACATTTCTGATTATCAATTTTAGTTTTATTAATAATATTTTGTAACATTATAAATGTCTTTACTGTCACTTTTGATCAATTTAAAATGTATACATAAATATACTACTGATTATTTAATATATAAACCTTTTTTTGTGAAATGTAAAGAAGTTAAACGTGAGTTTAGAACTTAGTTTATGAAAGTTAATGCATTAGCTAATGTTAACTAATGAAACCTTATTGTAAAGTGTTTTTAACAAGCAATTTACAACTTTTGTGAATAAGTTTTAAAAATGAATGCAACAATTTGCAAATAAATTTGTTCATGTACATGCTTCATGAATGAGGCCTAGTGTACACTGCACACTATTGTCGTTATATTGAGTTTTGTCTGTTTTGCAAAGATACTGTAATATGTGGCATTAAATTAAAATAAATGCTAATTAGTTTGTCCCATGACCTTATTACAACATATGCATTTTTAATTTAACAACTGGCATCCAGTTATCATTTCAGAAATAAATATTGCTGCTTTGCATTTTTTAAATCCATTTTTGTTGGGTTCGATATTGGGTCAAGAATTTGATATTACATCTCGTGTTCATATGTTGCACTGGAAATGGGTGGTTTAGTGCATTGCATTTTGGGAAATGGTATTACAGTGTGTTTTTTGATTGCATACCTTTGCATTTTATCAAATGTAGTATTGGTTTTGCAATGCATACACAAAATATTCATATTATAACCTGTATGGTACAGAAATGGTCTTATTGACTTTTATCCAGAGGAGAGATGAGTAATGAATGGGATGAGTGGCTGTGTGCTAACAGCTTAGCCATCTGTTTGTTTAAAAGCTATGAAATGTTTGCGCTTAAGTAGTTTATGCCTGTCGTGGATCATCATAATAGCTAGGTAATGCTATTTTGACACACATTCCCATCTTAACGCCAAACCCTCCCATCCCGTACGCCAAAGCTAGAATAATGCATGTGGCTAATGATGGCAAAGCTGGTTTTTGGGTGGATCTTTGATGAATAATGCAGCAGCGTGCTCTCATGAATGTGTTAATCATCTCTGGAAGCGAAGGGAAGCCCGAGGCCTTGGTTGCCGACGGCTAATCCTCTCAATATCCCACAACCCCGTCTGCTTCCTGCCCCTCCGATCCGCTGCAATTCCAGCTAACGGGATCATGTTGACACTAGATGGAATGTGCTCAAATCGCGCCGATGTCTTTCTGATTACACATAATCCTCATGAAGAGTCGGGATTGTTTCAGTGTTTGAAGAGCAGAGTTTTCTTCAGATGTCTGTGTCAGGTGTGTTATCGCTCAGGTAGCTACATATAAACAAACTAACCTCATTCTATTCATAACAGCTGTGTCGTTATTATTTCCCCCAAGCACTTGCGTTGCGTTATTGCATTTTAATTTGCACAGCGACCTTTATTAACAGTTTCCTTTTGTTTAGATTTAAAATTAGCTCTCCTCTCGCAGCTCCACTCATATCAGTATTTCCTGAGCGTTTCATTCCTGCACAGTAAACGTAGTGCAGTTGAA
Source organism: Cyprinus carpio (assembly GCF_018340385.1). NCBI lineage: Eukaryota > Metazoa > Chordata > Actinopteri > Cypriniformes > Cyprinidae > Cyprinus > Cyprinus carpio. The sequence goes on along the minus strand of NC_056597.1, from coordinate 23,320,982 downwards.
GGACCAGTATTTGTGATCCTGTGGTAATTGGTGTTTTCCGGCAGTAATCATCACAGGCTGACCGCAGCGGCTCCACTCCTCTTCGCTGCTTTCATCTTTGATTTAGCGCCACAGGAAACATCGAGCCACCTATTAAATGCTGCTGCCGGACCAGCCCAGATCCTCAACCCTTTATTTCTGAGCATGTGCTCCATAGGGGCTTTCCAGGGTGAAAAGTCTTCTCTCTCGATGTCTGTAGGATAATTTCACCTGTTTTAAAGGGTTTTATAGGTCAGCCAAAAATGTAAATGTGCTGTTAATTTACTCACCCTCAGGCCCTCCAAGATGTAGGTGACTTTTTTTCTTGAGTAGAACAGTAAAGAAGGTTTTTAGCTGAAAACGTGGTCTTTTGGTGATTGATAAAATGCAAGTCAATGGCTACCAGCACTTTGAGAGTCAAAAAAGCAAATACAGGCAAAACAAAATAAATACCCGTGGCTCCTAACGATATATTGACGTCTTATGAAGCAAAAACAATCGGTCTGTGCAAGAAACTGAACATTATTTACAACATTATTACCTGCAATCCACAGCCTGAAATCTGATTCTTTTCTGGAAACTGATTCTTTCAGACAGTTCATTTTAATGAACTCTCTCAAATAACTGATTCATTAGCTCTTTTAACATAATCACGCAATGACATTAATCTCAAAGCAATTATATTATTAAAAGACTCAATAGAGATGTGAAACGTGAATGTTTTAAGCATATAAAGTGAATAAACTAGTCTTCATCAGCTCACCTTTTTACATAAACCATGAGAAACCATAAAAACTGTAATTCCCCCTTCAGTGTTCGGTTCACACATGCTCCGGATCAGTTCATTCATCGCAGGAGCAGATTTGCCGCTGTTCCAGCTCATTTTCAGTCGGAGTGACTGTCCTGAATTTCCTCACCGTCACAAACCTAACAGACGTCTGAAAGTGAGTTTTGATTGAGTAACTTGTAGATCAGTGCTGTTCGAGCCGAGAACTGATTCAGATGCTTTAATCCGACTTGTTGAATTGATTCATTCAGTTCACTAAAGAGAACCGGTTCAAAAGAATGATTCATTCATGAACTGAACCATTTGTCTGAGGCTTTGGATTACAAGTAATAATGTTGTAAATAATGCTCAGTTTCTTGCACAGACTGATTGTTTCGCTTCATAAGACCTCATTATATCGTCAAAAGCCATGGGTATTCATTTCATCTTGTCTTTAAATGCTTTTTGACTCTCAAAGTGCTGTCATCCACTGACTTGCATTTTATAAATAACCAAGGACCAATATTCAGCTGAAAATCTTCTTTCTGTTCTGTTGAAGAATCTTGGATGGCCTGAGGCTGAGTAGCAAATTAAAATTGTCCGGTGAGTTATTCCTTTAACTTTTCTAGAAGTACGCTTGAAAACGTCCTCCACATAGGAGAGTGTTTCTTTTTGGAAAATGTGACCTCAAGGAACATTTCTAGCCACAAAAATCTGTTCCCACCCAAGAAACATGTCTTTAAGTGGTCAGGGCTGGTCATCTCATGCCTCTGAATACATTGGGTCTATTCAGTGGCTCTTATTTATGAGCAGGAAATTGCGTCCCCGCAGGATTGGTGTTATCTGTTTGTATGCATGAATGTGTTTGGGTGGTGCTTTGACTTCAGGTCATTATCATTCTTTCCTCTTAGAAAGAGAGCTGGAGCTTTTGGATAAAGACGTGACATTTGGAGGAATCATGGTGTCTGACTTGGAAATGATGTCAATATAAAATTAAAATAAGCTTTTTCTTAAAACATGTTCATGGTCTCACTGTGAGTGCTTCATAAGTGCACATTATTCCAAAAATGTTTGTTTTTATCTTAAAGTTGATTTTGTCATGTTAATGGGTATTTATTTATTCTTAAAATAATGTGTAATATTATCCATATTGTGATGCATTACTAAGTAAAACTGGATTATGTCCATAATAAGGACACAAAACATGTTTTGAAAAAGTGTTTTTATGAATGAACTGAATAAATGTATTGCATACTAAGTTCACGTTATTATAACAGAAGTTGTGACAGTTGTGTTTCCTATGGAAACTGAAGAGATGTTCTTGAGGTCCCGCAGCTGCTGCTGGTGGAGGAAGCTCAGATTTCTGCTGTGAGAGTTTACCTGTGTGCGCTCGGCCCGGCAGGGAGGGTTATTAATATTCATGTGTAGGGCACATTTCTGCGAGACACGTCTGGGTGGTTTTAGCGAGTGCTGGGGTCCCGGAGGGGACACTAATGAGCAGAAATTGCTGCCGTATGTCAGACGGCGAGGGGAATCGGAAAGCTGCTTGGTGTTAAGCAGTGCGCTGGTGTACTGCCGTCTTCACAGCATGAACCCAGGAATGAGTCTGTGCTACCTGTAATGAGTTAGCCACTGTCTTCTGTTACAGCTATTTAATTTAATTTAATTTAATTTAATTTAATTTAATTTAATTTAATTTTATTTTATTTTAATTTAATTTAATTTAATTTAATTTAATTTAATTTAATTTAATTTAATTTAATTAATTTAATTTAATTAATTTTTTATTTTTTATTTTTTATTTTATTTCTTTTGTATTTTATTTAATTTATGCTCTCTTAAAATAATATATTAATTTAGTAAATATATTAATATTGTAACGTAACTAATATTAATGTTAAAAACAAAATAATATAATGTTATTATATTAATATTAATACTTATATACTTATGTATAATCTAAATTATTTTTGTTAAATTATCTATTTTTTAGATATATGCAAAATAAAACTCATAATTATCATACTTAATAGCTCAGTTACTGTCAGCATGAAATTAAATTTGCAAAACACAAACCAGAATTTTATTTTATTTTATCTTATTTTTTATTTATTTTTGTGTAATATTTATTGTAGTTTATTTTGTTTTTTTTTTTTATTTTTTTTTATTTCTTTTTTTGTTGCTTAATGGGAAAGTTTTATTTTGTATTTTTTTTTTTTTATTTTATTTTATTTTATTTTTTATTATATTTTATATTTTATATTTTATATTTTATATTTTATTTTATTTTTTATTTTTTTTTTTTTTTTTTTTTTTTTTTTTTTTTTTATTATTATTTTTTATTTTTTATTTTTTTTTATATTTTATATTTTATTTTATTATTTTTGTTTTATTTTATTTTATATTTTTATTTTATTTTATTTTATTTTATTTTATTTTATTTTAATTTATATTTTATTTATTTTATTTTATTTTATTTTATTTTATTTTATTTTATGTTATTTATTTATTTATTTTTATTTTATTTTATTTTATTTTATTTTATTTTATTTTATTTTATTTCCATGTAGGGGACAGGACCCAAAACACAAGCTCCCATCACAGGCCGATTCATTGAGAAAGCGCAGAGGAGTTGGCTGAGGCGCTGGAGAAAGACGCCAAATGAGATTCTTCTGTTGACTGGCTTCACAGCTTCACACAATCAGTCATGTATCTCATATAATCCTGCTATTTCCTGTGCGCTTTAACCCAGAGCACTTCACACTGCTGCAGATCATTCAGGGACTTTTTAAAGTGCATTGACTCATTATACTGCAGGATGCATACTGTTTTATAAAGAGTATGCTGCATATAAAAATGTTTTGATTGCATTCATTTGGTGAGCACAGAAATGTCTCAGTTTTTGTCCCTTGATCAAATTGCAGCTGATATTACATCTTGTACATAATGATAATGTGGAGTGCATTGCTTTCTGGGATACAGTACAGTACTCCAGTGTTTTCTGGTTGCATGTTCAAAATAATGCCATATGCACATTTTCTGTATGTGTTAAAATACAGTACATTTGCTGAAATGTACAAAACAAGAATGCTCTGTGTGGAATAATGTGACCCATAATGCAATGCACTCAACTTGACCTTCCATTTCCTGTGTGCCAAATGAAGCAGAAGTGATAACAGCATATTTTAACATCTCATCATCAGGGTCAAGACATTTTTACACTACATTTACAGATATTCTCTCCAGATGACTGAAAGCAATATGCTGAATTATAAATACAAAATAATAATAACAATACAGTACACAGATTGAATGCTTATCACTGCACAGTGTCTACTAATATATACACACACAATTAAATTAAATGTAATAAATATTTATTAAAATAATTAGAATCTTAAATTATTTGTTTAATTTATTTAATTGCATTTCTAAAATTCAGTATATTTAAATTATTTTATTTATTGTTTATTTATTTTGGGTGCGCAAAAGAAGAATATTATTATTAGTATTAATTACATAGATTATATAGATGACCAAACCTACAAAAAAATAAATAAATAAAAGATAGGAAAATAAAAGATTTTTTTTAAAATATTATTTGTGTTGTGTGTTATGTATGCTTACTGAAGTAGTATAGTAGTAGGAGTATGCCATTTGTAGCCTCTTGTATTAACTATCCTGAGCATATCTGCATTCAGTTTTTACATTTCCCTTACTTTCAGTATTGTGGTTTAATAACTGAAGGCTCCTCCCGAGGTGTGAGACGCTTGGCTCTCGTCAGTGAATGGAGCGTTTGTGCAGCTCTTTCCCGCTCCAGTGTTTGCTTTGGGAAGTGTTTGAGCGGCCGGTAATGAGTGACAGACCCTTCACACGCTGACGCTCAGCAGATCGCCAGCCTGGTGTGTGAACCCCACTGAATTCCTGATGTAAGAGAATCTCAAGACAGAAACTCACCTCAAGGCTGGCCTTTATCAAAGACGTTTGTGGAGGGTGTGTGTGTGTTTACATTTCTGTACTGCTTAATAGAGTATCAGTGTGCACTTTTTCAGCACCATTGCTTCTGGAATACTGCAGGATGCATAGTGTTTCATAAAGAATATGCTGCATATAAAAATGTTTTGATTGCATTCATTTGGTGAGCACAGAAATGTCTAAATTTTTGACCCTTGAAGTATTATTCCCATTCATTTTCTCCATATTGATTTATAATAGCGATTAAAAAAACTGTTTATATATATGTGTGTGTGTGTGTGTGTGTGTGTATAGTTTTTTTTTTAATAAAATACAAAATAAAATACAATTTTATATATATATCTATATAGATATATGTATGTATGTATATGGATGTCTATATATGTATATGTATATATATATGATGTATATAGTATATATATATGTATGTATATATGTAATATATATGTATATATGTATATTGTATGTATGTATATATGTATATATGTATGTATGTAGGTATGTATGTATATATATATAATATATATATATATATATCTATATAGTATATATGTATATATATGTATATATATATATATATATATATATATATATATATATATATATATATATATATATATATATATATATGTATGTATATATATATGTATGTGTAATGTATGTATATTATTTTTGAATTATTACATTAAATATATTTTAATTATTTACAATAATGATTAACTAAAAGTAAAACTGAAAATATTGAAAACGAAAATGAACAAAAAATAATAAAAATAAAAAAGACTACAAATTAAATTAATAAAAGGTAAACTAAAATAACTATAAAATATACTTCAGAATATTAATTAAAAATTATATATACAGATAACACTAAATATAGTTTTTATGTTTTTTTGTTGTATTTTATTGCATGATTTCATACATAATCAGTATAAAAGTATAAAACGAAATTGTAATTTTAATGTATATTTATTTAATATTAAATGTTATTTTATATAAAATTTATATTTAATTATAATATTATTAAATATCATTTAGAAATTTATTTTTATTTTGTGTGTGTAAATCAAATCAAAAATGGAAAATTCATGTGTTTACAAGGTACCAGGTCCATAAAGCGAGCAACAAACTGGTGTAACTGAAAGTTTCTAATGTGTTTATAGTTATATATTGTGAATATGAGTTGGTTGGTTTGATTCATGTGTCTTTATTGTAGACTCTAGTGAATTGCTGTTGAGCGTTTCCTGCTGTTGTTGGAGTAGGAAGCCGTTATCTCTGACCGCTGATATCATATCTGGCCTTCAGTAGGTGGAGTTCCTCATGTGTCCGACAGCCGTTTGTTTTTTACAGTGCTGTGATTCACATTTAACAGCATCTTCAGCTCTGAAGCCATCATTTCTTTCAGTTTGATCCGTCTTCTGGAAGTCTTCTCTTGACTTGCTCAAAGCATTTCAATCCAGATGCACTGAAATATGCATGAATATATCAAGGCCAAATCAGGATATGATGTTTAACGTCTGCTTCCTCCCGAGATCCTGAGTTCATAGGACTCAGAAATATTATTGTATGTGGAGCTCACAGACAAATAAATACAGGATTACTGTACTGCTCTCATCATGCCTCACGGTTTATTGACATTGTTAGCAAAAATATTGCCTTTTTAGCTAGCAGATAAAACATGAAAATTAATTGACTGAAAATTAAGTATAATTCTATAATTATATTTATTTATTATTTATAGAATATTAATTAGAAATTGTAATATATTATTTATAATATATAATATTTATATATCATTTTTAAATAGCTTTTGCAGAATCTGAGGAGTCAGAAAATCACACAACATCAGCAGCAAAGTCAATAATTTGTAAGGTTATTGAAATTATTTAAGTGGTTTTACCTCATCGTTAAAAAATGATAAAAAAACTTTTTGTTGTTGTTGTTCTCATCACCATTTTCTCTGTCCATGAACATTTTAAACAGCGTTCTCGCAACGGGTGAAAACTAGATTATTTAAAGCCCATTTCTTTTGTTGTCAAGATTTTATAATAAGCTTATATAATCCATTTTAGATGTATTTTTTTTGTATTGTTGTGCTCATTTATTTAATTAAAAAATGTATTTCATCAAAAAAAATTATTTTCTGCAAAAATCTTTCAGGCAGAGATTCTTAAATAAATTTATATAAATAAATCAGAAAATATGTTATTTTGAGGACATATCACTAGACTGAAAAAAGCAAAAAAGAGCAAAAAAAGACTTTTGGATAAAGAAAATGAATATATATTTTTTAAAGATCTGTTTGCAATGGTTTGCAAGGATATGTATAAAAATATAAAATGTCCTGTACATTGTTGTAGATAATCAGTGTTGCAAAGCATTATTAGATAGCAGCTTGTTTTTGCCCTCCCATATATATACTATATATTATATATATTATATATATCTATATATATATAGTAATATATATGTATATATATATATATATATATATACACACACACACGTGCGCACACACACGCACACACACACAAAATATGTATATTTTATAACTAACAAAATATGTATATTTTATAGTAATATTTAACTAATATTTATTACATTTTTTAAATTGCACAATCGCCGTTAAAGCAAATAAAGCTATGACAATATATAGGTAATGAGAATGAGACTCATATGAGATTATAGTAAAGAATATCATAATGGTCCTAAAATTTTCTTCATTTCCTTTATGCTAAGTATAATATTTTTATTTTTATTTTTTATTAGATTACGGTGTAAAATATGACCTGGACATGTTCACTGGATTCACTCATTCAGCATATTTGACCAGTGACTGCGGCTGATATATGATATTAATATCTCCTGGTTTGAATAGCGCCTCTCTGAATTTATATAAATGAGCTTTAATTTCCTTTTCCTCAGATGCCGTCTGTTGTTGAATATCCAGTTACTCCTGGATTCTGCTGCTGAGTTCCTAAAGGTTTCCGTTTGTCCTCTTCTTCTCTGGTGTCAGGACCGGCACTGATGCACTGACAGGGTTTCACAGGCTCTCAGTCCGTCTGCGTCTGGATGTGGGGACGCGATGGTAACTGGATTTGTGGAGCTGTAGGTTAAGACGTTTAACTTGATCCCTATAGGGCAGGTTTCTCTGAAGGGAACGGCTTGGAGCAGACGACTGGTTTGTTGTCATGATTTGCGGTCAGTGAGTGATCTCAAACATCATCAGAACTGACCTTTGATTGGTTTCTTTTCATTACACCTTCTGTGTTTTGTTTTGAAATTACCTGTAACTCACCCTAAAGAACAGATGTGTGTTTCTGCTGCATCAATATGAGCAACCGTTACTGTGTATGAAGAGCTTGTGTTTGTTTGTTGTAGTTTTATATTGTGTTGAATACTATAGTTTATACTAATACTGCATATTGATGTTATTTAGTACAGCTGAAGGTAATCATATCTGGAAACATTTGTAACTCCAGTGGAAATGATGCAGTGTGAGAAGGTAACTTAATGCTATTTATATACTATTATAGTATTTGTGAATATTTAGAATTTTCATCTTTTCAGTTTTTATTTTAATTTTGGTTTAATGTTTGGCAATTTTACTATGGGTCTTGTTTTTTTTTAACTATTTTTTGTCTAGCTGTAATTGTTTAAGGTTTTAATTTTTAATAATGTTTTTTTTTTACAGCAGTTAGTTGTCAAGGCAACATTTTTAGTGTTCTTTTAATTGTTCCCTATTTTATTTTATTTCACCTTTTAATTTTTTTTAGTTTCTTTTTTTAAAGCTTCAATTTGTAATTATATTAATTTATTTATTTATTTATTTATTTATTTATTTATTTATTTATTTATTTATTTATTATTTTTACAAATTTAGTACTTATTTCAGGTTTTGTTTCAAGTTTTTATATTTTTGTATTTTAAAACATTATTATATTTGATAATATATAAGTTTTTATATTTTATAACATTTATATTTTATTTTATTTCAGCATGTTTTTTTTATTATTATTATTATTATTATTATTATTATTATTATTATTACATTTTAATTTCTATCTAGCATTAATGCATTGTTATTTTAGTTTTTAGTCATTTTTAGTTCATAAACTAAATTGCTGAACAGCCAAACATAATTCACGATATCCTTACAATATTTAAAAAAAAAACAGTCAATCAGTCAATCAATAAATGCACAGTTAGGCAGAATTTTTTTTTTGTACCGCATATATATTTTGGCTACCCACACTGAGGGTCAAATGTAATCATTAGAATGCAATGATGAACCCTTCCTCTGAAACTAGACTAAAATAACAGTGAAATATGACTCAGATTTCCATCGAAAGACAGCATATTTTGAGATTCAGAGCTGCGCTCCTGTGCTGGTTGCACATATGTCCTTCTTTGGTAATGATGAGTCCATAATGTGTGATTACCCACAGGCTTTTCCATGTCTAATCCACTATCTCCACTTTAGTTGAGAGCGTGACTTGCTGTGTTTTCATTAGTTTTCATTTGTGCCTGACATGATTAACATAACCTTAGAGACTCGCTGATGTGCGCTGCATTTTAATGATCAGACCGTGGCTTTTAATAATGCTTGGGCTTCAATTCTAATCATACGCCGCTCATCCACACACACACCCGTCATAGACCGAAGGCTTTGTCAGATCCTTTTAGGGCTTTCCTCATTACCTCGATACGGCTGTTTGTGGACGACAGCTGAGAAAATATATCTTGATATTTTTAGTTTTGTAGTTTGGCTTCATCGCTAGTGTTTTAGCGTCATTAGTTTGAAATGTTTCTGCTCCATCATTCTGCCTCATTTACCCCAATTTACTGAAAGCGGGTAGAGCTGGGATGTGTATGCTGGATTTCAGTAATGGTGTTTGTCTGGTCATTTGTTCAGTCATGTACGATAATATAAATGTAGTTTCCACACGTAGTTTGATGTGCATTTGCTGGGTGATTCCACACAGAAAACCATCACAGCTGCATAGAAACACCTTTGTAACCATTTAGAACACCTCATAGCAACACGCTGGCAACTAAACAATACCATAGCAACCACTAAAACACATCACAACCACTCAAGACTGCATTAACAGTTGCATAGCAACTCCCCGGGAACCAGACAATACCCTAGCAACCAGCCACACTTCCTAGCAACCACTAAAACACATAGCAGCCACACTGACAATGGACTAACAACCACTCAGAGTGCATTGACATTTGCATAGCAACACCCTGGCAACCTACCAATACTCTAGCAACCACTATAATACATAGCAACCGCACTGGCAATGGTCTAACAACCACTCAAGATTGCATTACCAGTTGCATAGCAACACCCTGGCAACCAAAAAAAATCCCTAGCAACCACTAAAACACATGGCAACCACTGGCAATTGACTAACAATCACTCAGACTGCAATAACAGTTGCATAGCAACACTCCAGCAACCAAACAATGCCCTAGCAACCACTAAAACACATAGCAACCACTGCCAATGGGCTAATAACCAATCAGACTGCAGTAACAGTTACATAGCAACACCCTGGCAACCAAACAACACCCTAACAACCATTTAGCAACAGACTAGCAACCGTTCCAAAAACCTCAGCAGCCATATATCAACGCTTCAACAACCCCCTGAACACCTTAGCAACTGCATAGCAACACCTGGCAATGACTAAGAACACCCTAGAAACCACATAGCAGATTAACAACTGCTCTGGACACCTTAGCAACCATCCAGAATACCCTAGAAACCACATAGCAGATTAACAACTGCTCTGGACACCTTAGCAACCATCCAGAATACCCTAGAAACCACATAGCAGATTAACAACTGCTCTGGACACCTTAGCAACCATCCAGAATACCCTAGCAACCACATAGCAACCTCTCAAAACATCATAGCATATTGTTGCCAAACGCTCACATTTTCTTTTGGAAAAAAAAAATAAATGAGTTATTGCATTTAGGGTCTATAAAAAAACATGACACTATTTTCATCTAAAAACTGCAAACCTTTTATGCATTTTGGCCATGCGTTTACACGACAACAACCTTTTGGGGGCCTAAAAATGCAAACTTTTGTAAATGGGTTTCAAAGTACACATTTTGGAAATGATACCATTATGGCCTCTGTGTAAACTACGTGAACAGTGATGTCGCCAACTACTGGCCTGGCATGATAATACAGTGTTTTTAGTCTTTTTTACGGATCCAGGTGAATTGTTTTGACGTTGTCATCTGTTGTAAACAAACTCTTATTTTAATGTATGGTGATGCTCTCGTGTGTTGAATTCCAGGCCTGTTTTTCAGTTCGGACACAAGCTCTCTCTTTCAGTAAGGTTTTGGCAGCACCAGTCACAAGATTGAGTGTTTTTCTCTTTGTGAGCGATCAGCGGTTGTCAGATCTTGTGCGTCCCGTTAGATACGAGCGCTGGTGAAAGAAAAGAGCGCCGCGGGAGAAGAGCTCTTTCACAGCGGCGGATGAATGGAGGATTGTTGCTTGGCTGCCGTATGCTGCCAGACACCCCGAGCCTGCTAACCAGATCCTTCAGTGAGGGCCGGCCTTGTGTGACGCTGCTCTTCAAGAGCTGCCAGATATTTGGGAGATCTCTGAAAGCTGATGAATGCAGCTCTGTCATGATGTCAGCAGCTCATGAATGTCCAGTGCAAAACACTTTTTCATTTTACCTGCAGAGCAGCGCATGTGTACATTCAGGTCTTTATCATCTGCGCATGAGTTTTGATTTGAATAATTTAGTGCATGCAAACATCACGAGTCATAAAAACTGACAGATGGATTTAAATTTCATCCAATCAATATCACATATTCATGTACTGTTTCATCTGAAACAACACACAATATTTTCACCTTTGATTTGACAAAAATACAAAAGTTGTGAATTGCAGTCTTTCTTTATTTCTGTCTGTTTGCTAAGCAGTGCAATTTGAATTGCATTATGTGTAATGATTCTGTGCTAAAGATTGAGTGATGGGTTTCGATTTCATCCAATTAATATTAAATATTTATGTTGTAATTACATTCTATATGTGGAATTCAGGATCCTGCTAGATGCTCTGATTTTTAAGCATTTCATGCATATCCAGCCAAAAGAGTTTACTTTTGTAGTGCACAAGATTGGTTTATTTTAGGCATTCAGTTTGTTGCTCTTGATCTTTGTGTTTGTTGAACTCTGGACACCTGAGGTCAGTGTGATGGACTTCAAATGAAGCTCCTTCATCTATTAAATGATCAACACAATCCTAAATGAAATGTGGCCAGTCCTTCTGTCTCTGACCGTGAATATTTCCGTGAGTGAATCTGTGTGGATCCGCGTCTTCTCTCTGCAGGTTCTCATCATGAATCTGGATCTGTTGTCAGGCTGTTGCTGTAGTCGGATCTTTCCTGCTCAAGCTGAGCGGAATCTCAATGAGAGCGTGTCTGTCTCCCGCTGACTGGAATTCTGTGCTGCCGAGATTAATGGCTGGATTACATTTTATGTTCATTTGGAGTCTTATTTTGTTACTCGCGAAAGACATAGTTTACATTTTCTGTGAGTTTCCAGTGTGCTTTTTTCTTTCACACATTTGTGACCCTGGACCACAAAACTAGTCACAAGGGTCAATTTTTCAACATTGAGATTTATATTTGAATAAATAAGCTTTCCATTGATGTGTGGTTTGTTAGGATATGACAATATTTGGCCGAGATACAACTATTTTTATTTGAAAATCTGGAATCTGAGGGAGCAAAAAAATCTAAATATTGAGAAAATCGCCTTTAAAGTTGTTCAAATGAAGTTCTTAGCATTGCATATTACTAATCAAAAAATAAGTTTTGATATATTTACAGTAGGAAATTTACAAAATATCTTCATGGAACATGATCTTTACTTAATATTCTAATGATTTTTGGCATAAAAGAAAAATCATTAATTTTGACCCATGCAATGTATTTTTGGCTATTGCTACAAATATACCCCAGAGACTTAAGACTGCTTTTGTGCTCCATGGTAACATTTAGTTTTAGTTTTTGGCCTTTTTGCGTTATATATTTTTTTTGGATTGTTTATGATTTGTAGAACAAAGCCAGCATACATGGCTTACAATAACTATATACAGGCCAGGGTTTGCATTAAAGGAAAAAAGGAGAAGAGAAAAAAAAAAACTCTAGGGGTGACATGCCACATTTATACACACCTGGAATTCCTTTTTGCTGTTTTGATACCTAGACTGTATCAGGGTTAAAAAGTATTTTACTTGAAATAAAATAAATGTTAACTGGAATAGAATATATATATAAAAAACGTAAAAAAAAAAAAATAACCTATGAAATGATTTAACTTGTAATACTAAAATAACTAAGACTAAATAAAGTAGTTTAAATCTAATGCATGAAGATGAATAAAAACTCTGTACGCATAAAGAATAATAAAAATGACACAACAAAAATACACAACACAACACAAAATTACTAAAACTTTACCTAAAATTAAAGTGAAAAAAACTAATTTAGCATATTAACAAAAACATTTATCATTTTTGTTTAGTTAACATGAAATGCTAAAATGAACTAAAATTAATAAGCAAAAATTAATAACTGTAATAAACTGGAGACAAACTAATAAAATTGAAAAACAGAAAAATTGCTAAAACCTTTACTAGAATTACAATGAAACCAGAAAATATAAAATAAAATCTAATGAATACAAATGAATAAAAACTACATAAACACACTAAAAACAAACACTAATAAAAATTACCAAAACCTAACTAACTAAACTTAACTAAAATTAAAGTGAAAAGAGTATAAACATAAAAATCTAATTAATAACAAATCTATAATAGCATATAAATCATGCTGAAATAATAACACTGGGGTGTATCTGAAATAATTCACAATATTTTCACCTTTTAAATCATTTAGTGACTTGTTAAAAATGTGGAAGTCACTCCTAACCAGTTTGCAAACTGGCTCTGTTTTGTGACTTGCATTGTGCGTTGCATTGTGGGTAATAGTATTTACATTTATTATACACTGCAAGTCAGAGTCCATTGTAACTGTATGGGCACTATATAGGGAATGAAATTGTAGACTAAAACACAAAAAAATGGCCTGTGGATTGATTTTGGGACAAGTAGAGAATAAAAAGGAGGTTGGATCTGAATTCTTCTCTGATGCAGAAGTCGTTCTGATTCATGCATCTTCCACGTCTTCCAAACAAAAAGATTTGCGAAATCCGAAAAGCGTCCAGTTGTGTTGTGCTATAAATAGAGCGTTTGCTCGAGCCAGATGTGTCGGGATGAGGAGGAATTTCCGTCTCTGAAGCTCTCGTTTAGTCTGATAGCGTTTTGAGGTTTAATTGCGTTTCAGCAGAAGAACAGCGAGGCAGGACTGTGGGATGCAAACATCTGGATCCAATGAAAGCAACACGTGGAAGCCCAGAAAAGGGAGGGACGCAGCTACTGTACCTCATCCACCGCCGGGGCCACACCGTCTGTTCTGCTTTCCCATGATGCCTCTGTTTTGCTCTTTATCATCCGCCTGCACTGATAAACCCCGGACCGGAGCCAGTTTACTGAGATGAGACTCTCTCTTTCAGCAGTTAGTGATTCACACAAAGGTTTGCATTCAGCAGTAGACCTTTAATGCCATTTAGTTGTTAACTTCACCGCCTTGAAGCATACTTCTGCTAACCACCGGCAAATGTGTCACGTCACAGACAGTCTGGATTTATTCACAGCTGCCTGCTCCTTCTCACATTTTACAGTCGAGGGGCATTAGGACGCATCGTGATCAGCGTTAGCATTCACTGGTGTTTCTTCAGCTTTAGGCTCAAAGGTGTTTGTGTTTGAAGTCAGTGTGAAGTCGGGTTCACAGCTTGTTTTGCTTCAGTAATGTGTTGGGATGCATACTAAACAGTGCCATTTTGGTCACTGGCCAATTGTATTTGCTTATTTATTTTTAGCCACTCAAACTAACTAGTTTATATTTAATAGTGTTATTAAATCAGAGATTTTTAAATGGAAGTAGTCTCTTCTTCTCACTAAGGCTGCATTTATTTGATCAAATATATTATATAGTAATATTGTGTAATATTATTACAATTTAAAATCTCTGCTTTCTGTGCAAATATATTGTAAAATGTAATTTATTTCTGATGCGCAGCTGAATTTTCAGTATCATTACTCCAGTCTTCAGTGTCACATGATCTTCAGAAATCATTCTAATATGATGATTTGCTGCTCAAGAAACATTTCTGATTATTATCAATGTTGAAAACAGTCGTGCTGCACAATATTTTTGTGGAAACTGATGCATTTTATTTTTCAGGATTCATAGATAAATAGAAAGTTCAAAAGAACTTTTGTATCTTTATAAATGTCTTTACTGTCACCTTTGATCAATTTAATGCATCCTGATGGATAAAAGTATTAAACATATAGTTTAATCTTTAGGAAATAGTGTTGTGATGTCTAAATTTACAGCAATTTTTTTTTTTTTTTTTTAAATGCATTTAGATAAAATATGATAGACTTTTAATATCTGATATTTAATGATTATCAGCCACATTATCACTATCATACATGAATCACTATATTTCAGAGAGTGTTTATTCAAATTATTCAATATTTCGGAATGGAAAAGTCATTTTAGAGAAAGGAAAATTGTAAAAAAAAAAATTAATTTGAATAACATTGTAATCATTCACAATTCAACCAGAAATGTGTATTAAAGGGGTAGTTCACCCAAAAATGAAACTCCTCTCATTAACTTGTTCTAAATATGAGTTACTTTTTCTGTTACAGACAAAAGATGAGATTTTGAATAATGTTGGTAACCAAACAGTTGCCGGTAGCCATTGACTTCCGTAGTATCGGAAAAAAAAAAAAAAATACTATGGAAGTCAATGGCTACCATCAAGTGTTTGGTTAGCAACATCAAAAATCAAAATCTCTTCTTTTGTGTTTAACAAAAGAAAGAAAGTCGTATAGGGTTAGATCACTGGCTTGAGGTTGAGTGAGTGACAGAATTAGAGTTTTTTTGGGTGAACTGTCACTGTAATACAGCAGTTTAGTTTTATATTGGCTCTCTGTATCACAGTGGCGTTTGTGTTTAAGTATATTTTATCTGAGCTCGTGTTTTAAAGCAAACACTTCCTGCCGCTCACATCTCACATGACATCAGCTGTTTGCACTGGGCCCCTGTGTGACCCGTCTCGGCCCCTGAGAGGGTGCTGGGTTTGTACCGCGGTAAACAGCTGCTGCAGGAAGAGTAAAACAAGATGCTGAGGGAAAATATCCTCAGTGAACCTCTCTAGCATGAATTGCAATTTCTATTTTTATTTTATGTTCCTTTTAAACTGTTATTGAGCCTTTTATGTGGTTTTTGTGCTGAATCAGATTCAGCTTTGCAGCAGTGTTTTACAGCCGCCTTCATGTGCTTTTGGGGAAATGTTCTCATGTGTTTGATTATAATGTATAAAGTGGATCCATTGGGAATTATGTTGTGCTTTTTGCTCTCTTTTTAGCACCAGTGTACTCTCACGTGACACGCAAAATCTGATAGACTGATTTTTATTATATATTTTATTAATTTTTATTATATATTTTATATAATACATTATATATAATGTATATAACTTAATATTTATTTTTTATTTATTTTTATTATATATTTATATTCATATATTTATTAATATGTTGTAGTACCTTCTACTTATCTAGTACAATTTTTTTTATATTTTGTTTTCATTTCACTTAGTTTTCTTTATTAATTTTATTGTTAAATATGAATTTTAATGTTAATTTATATGTGATTTTTGTTTTGTCATATTTATTTTTTAGCTTGAATTTGAAAAGAACCCTATTTTTGATTTTAGAATTGTATAGTTTATTATTTATATTCATATATATTCATATACTATTTTTGTTGTATTTTCATAATTTAATTTAACAACTTTATTTTAGTTTGTTTCAGTGGTTTAAATGTGGTTTTGTCTTTGTAATACTTTATACACATCTTTCTATTTAGTTTGAACTTATGTCAGTTTTTGAACTTCAACTTATTTTATTTATGTACAATCAGTTTTATTATTTATATATTTATTAATAATCTGAAGTAGCTTTTATTTGTAAATTAAATTTTTTATTATACATTTTTGGTTTCATTATCCAGTTTTCATGATTAATGTCATTATTATTAATTTAGTGAGTTTGTTACGTGCTTTTGTCATTTCAATTTCTTTTAAAAAAAATTATATTTGGATTTATACTTTGTGAACTCAGCTTCAGCTTTTTTTTTTTAATTCAGATAGTTTTTGTCTAATATTTATATTTTTATATTATTTCAGTTTCATTATTGAAAATGATTTAGTTAATGATAACATCACTGTTTGTTAAGTGGCTACTTTATCTGTAATTCAAAATAATAGTTGTATTGTGATGTATTCTATGAAGTGCTGCCACCAGGAATGATGGGAAATGTAGTTTTGAGCCCTTAAAATATCAAAATATTTAATATTGGTATAAGTGTATATAAACCGTGTAAACAATATGTATATAATGTGTAAACAATAGTCATTCACAATTAAATGGTGATTATGAGCAATACCAGTTGTCTTCCAGCGTTTGATTCTTGAACTGCTGTTTGTGGTGGTTTCTCACTGACACGATCTGCTCTAGTTTTGACCTCTGTGGTCATCTCTTATCACACATGCAGACGGCAGCGGAACGTGCAGTAAATCTGACGTCTGAACGTCTTTCATGTGTCCTGAGAGACTCGGGGAGCGGTTACCCTGCCGTTACTGTAAACACACACACACACACACACACACACTCATTTATCTGCCCTAATGGAGCTTCTCCATGTATTAAAGGAACGGCCGCCTCCCAAAATCAACTGGAGCGTTAACCTCGGCTCGTTTCACTGGACGTGAGCTGGCAGACGCGGGGTGTTTTGGTTGGCAGGAGTGTGAGCTGATAAAATTAAATCCAGTTTTCTCAGGATTAACCTCTTCCTGCATTGTGCTCACTGCTGAGGATTCAGACCTACGGCAATTGTTTTTTTTTTTTTTATTATAGTGATAGACTGAAAGCAATTTATATTTATATATTATTATTATCATTATTATATTTAATATAATTATTACATTATTAAAATAATAATGATAATAATAATTATTATTATTAGCATACATTTAAAAAAGCTCTAAAATAACAAATTTAAATGCACGATGTAGTGTTTTAGGTTAAATTATTTATTTTCATAATTATTATAGTCGTTAATAATGATAAGAATAATAAGAATAATAGTAATAATAAAAATAATAGTTTTATTGAATGTATGTGGCTATATCTATCTATCTATCTATCTATCTATCTATCTATATAGATATAGAAAAGTATTATTTATATATAATTTTGTATTTATAAAATGGTTGTTTTTTTTGTAGTATTTTTTAAATAGATTTATGCTTTATATATGTATATAAACATATTTTCAAGTACATATTTTCAAAATATGAATGATCATCTTTTCATATTATGTTCAGTTATGTTTCTACTCCAATTCACTTTTGAAATATGAACATTTAAACGGTGGCTGTAATAAAAAACTTGTTTTCATGACAGATTTATTCAAACATGCATTAAAAATGAATGCAATACGTTAAGTAAGAATATAATGAGTATGTGATCAGAATGTTCCTATCTAAAGTTATATTATTTTTTCTTATCTTATTATCCAGTTTATGGTCTTTCCGTGAGGTACATGTGACGTTTGTGTTTGCAAGATGTTTTATAGACTCATTTTCTCTGTTGAAACGCATTGATTTTTGGTTGCATCAGTACTTTATGAATCCTTAATTTCCACCTCGTGAATCCTATATGAAAGGTCCCAATAGAATTGTTTTGCAGAAGTGTGTGTGTGTGTGTGTTGTCTGGCCTGGTTTTAACAGCGAGCTCATGGGTCACGGTTGCAAGCGTCTCATTAAAACTGTTGTGAAATCGATGGCCAATCAGCAGCGTGTGTCCCGCTGGATTTGTTTGACAGACTCTCTGGCTGCTGTTGTGTTTAGTGTTTGTCGATATGTTTACTGTAATTATACGTTTCACTGAAGTCTTTGATCGATAGAGACTGAGATGCTTGATGTTGAAGTGACGTTTGTAACCTGTGTAACGAGTGACACACAATATATTTAAACATGATTCCTCAGCATTAAAAGAAACGCTTAAACAGGTGCCTGTGCCGTCAGATGAACTGCTGCATGTGTTTCATGTCTGAAAGTGATTGTGTCTCTGTTCGGACAGCAACGGGCTCCAGGGAAGGTGCTGTTTGACCTGGTTTGTGCTCACCTGAACCTCATCGAGGGCGATTACTTCGGTCTGGAGTTTCAGGACCAGCGTAAAATGACCGTGAGCAACACTTCATTTATAATTCTGATGTCAATATGTGAAACATAAGCTAACTTTATAAACTGTATTCAGGTGCTAACGTTCTTTGTGTCCATTAGAAATGTAAAACACAGTGGCTCCTTACCAAACCCTAGTGAGCTGCCTCATTTTATTTTATTTTATTTTATTTTATTTTATTTTATTTTATTTTATTTTATTTTATTTTATTTTATTTTATTTTATTTTATTTTAATGTTTTGTTGTTTTGTTTTTGTACTTTATTATTATTATTATTAATATTATTATTATTATTTTTATTATTATTCTACTTGAATGTACTTTATTTTATTTTATTTTATTATACATTTTATTATTATTTTATTTTTTATTATTTATTTATTTATTTTTATTTATTTTACTTAACCATGATGTGTTACAGAAATTCTTGACGTAGTGTATTATGCTAAATTATTATTATTATTATCATTATTATTATTGTTATTTTAATAATAACAATAGCAGCATAAATTGTTTGTGGAAATGATTTAAGTGTTTTTAAGTGATGTATTACAGTAAATGCTTGACATGGTATTTTAGGCTATATTATTATATAATTAATAATAATGATTAATTACACGATTGTTTGTGTAAACTATTTAACTTTTTACATAACCTACATATGAATACATACATAACATACATATTCCTGGTTAAGTGAAGTGACGTGTTCTTGACGTACTGTTAGTGAAATAACTTATGCAAACACATTAAAATATTAAGTTATTAACCTGTAAACACTGTATGTTCCAAACATTCAGCAGCAAAATTATGCTGTCATATATTCCTTCTTTGACCAACATCTAAGGCATTAATATATCATTAATATATCACAATGCATTGCAACAAGCTCAGTGGAGATTTTGTAAGAGGAATGTTAATTGTAAATGTAACTGTACTAAAGCTGTGTGTGTTAACGAACAGCGTGTGACGTGTGTGTTGTTTGTGTGGTTTGACTCTCCTCTCAGGTCTGGCTGGATCTGCTGAAGCCGACTCTAAAGCAGATCAGACGTACGTATCCGAGTATCTCTCATGAGTTGATCTGGTGAACACGATCAGACAGCAGCACGTCATCATGCTTCATGTTTGTGTGTCTGCAGGACCCAAGAACACCATCCTGCGCTTCGTGGTGAAGTTCTTTCCTCCTGATCACTCGCAGCTGCTAGAGGAGCTGACCAGGTGCCTTTACAGCCTTTTACATCACCAACACTGCCTATAATCATCTGTATGTTCAAATAAATAAATAAATGAATGAAATATATATATATATATATATATATATATATATACACACACACACATACACACTACCGGTTAAAATTTTGGGATCAGTAAGACTTGTAATGTTTTTTTTTAAAGAAGTCTCTTCTGCTCATCAAGGCTGCATTCATTTGATAAAAAATACAGAAAAAAACGGTAATCTTGCAAAATATTATTAGAATATAAAATAATGGTTTCTATTTTAATATACTTTAAAATATAATTTATTTCTGTGATGCAAAGCTGTATTTCAAAAATTGCCATTACTCCAGTCTAAAGTGACACATGATCCTTGAGAAATCATTTTAATATGCTGATTTATTATTAGAATTATCAATGTTGGCAACAGTTATGCTGCCAAATATTTTTTTGGAAACTGTGATACTTTTTTCAGGAGTCTTTGATGAATAAAATGTTAAAAAGAACAGCATTTATTCAAAATATAAATGATGCTGGAAATTCAGCTGCGCATCACAGGAATAAATGAGATTTTAATGTATATTAAAATATAAAAATGTTATTTTACATCGTAATAATGTTTCACAATATTACATTTTTTCTTGTAAGTTCCAAAAAACTGAGAAAATAATCAAATGAGATGAAATACTGTTATTTTAAGTATTTTACTGAATAAAAAAATGCATGAATTAATCAGAAATTCTGCATTAATTAAATCCATTAATACATTTTTAATGCATGTTCTCACTGAATTTTAAAATAATTTAAAAATAATAAATACTTAAATGAAACCATTAGTATGAGACTTACTTTAATATTTGAGTCTTAACTGAAACATATATATAATTTAAGAGTTTTCAATCATTTGTCATGAATAATCTTTAAGGTGCAAGTAACAAAGAAAATTATTAGAGCAGATGAGGTATCTTTCATTTGTGAAATATTTTACATAATGCATAAAATATGCATATATTAATAAACAAATCGAATTTCCAATGATAATATATCTAAAAAGAAAAACATAGCGCTACCATAAAATTACTGTGACATAATTGTGTTAAATTCATAGTGTATTTTAACCAATTTTGTTCTGTTAATAAAGATAAATATTACAGGTCATTCTCAGATTGGATTTCAATAAATAAACCTTCAGAACATGAATGTTGGAGACATTTATTGTCATGTGCATGTAATGTGGCCTCAATCACTCAGTATACATATAATGCATCTGATGTACAGTAGAAGGTGAATGAAGCGGCCTGTAAATAATGCAAGAGCTTTCAGTTGCTGTAATGTTCCTAACGAATGACTTATTTATGGCTGAACTGCATGTTAATATTCTGCGGCTGATCGTGTCGACACGCCGTTGCCTGACAAGCGTAATGAATTTTACAACATGTTCACCGGCAGAAAGACTCGTGGCACATTTCCCCGTCGGCTTTAGAGAGTCAGGCATCATTCAGGAGAGGAAATCTGAGGCAGAATAAGACTGTGTTGGGTCTCCCAGGAGTCTGTGTTTTCTCTGAGCGTTCTGGCCGGACTGTCAGTAGCTGCTGGCAGGAGAGAAAGAGCTTCTGATGTTCCTGTGCTGGCTGCGTATTATATTACTGCCAAACCTGAAACATTCAGCCAAGGACATTGTGCCTTTGCAAAACACTTCAAGCTGTAAAAATCTTTGTGATGGATTGTGCAAACATAGCTGATAGCCTAGTAGAACATTTTGGAAATCGGTTAGAAAACCCACTGCACTTAATTTGAAAATGGAAGATTATGCATGATTTAATTTTTTAAAAAAAAAATTTTGAGAGAGAGAGAGAGTTTTTGAAGTGTTATTTTAGGATTATCCAGGGTTATTATAGTTGAGAAAATGCTAAAACTAAAACCATAAAACAATTATTTTTTTTTGAACTTGAAATAAAATAAATGTTCACTGAAGTAAAATAAAACTAAACTTTTTATTCCAGATTATTGTCAAGGCAACATTTTTATTAAAGTTAAATAACTGAAACTGAAATGAATTATATCAACAAAAACTACTAGAAATGAGAAAAACTGAACAAAATGACTAAACAGAATACAAAAATAAAATTCAAAATGTAATAAAAATTTGAATTGCATCTTGATACTAAAGTAACACTGGTATTATTTATATATTATTATAGTATTTATTCATATTGAATTCACTTTTTTTTTTTTTTGTAATTTTATTATTATTATAAGTTGTTTTTTAATAGTTCTGTTTAGCTTTAATTTATTTGTACTTTAGTGTTCGTATTTTTAGTACTTCAAATTAAACTTATTCCAAGACAAATATTTGTTTTATTTAATTTTAATTCAAAAGAGTGGGCGGTTTGACTAAAATCATATTTCATGGTGTGAGTAATTTTATGCAACAGTCACGGTATAAATCATTATATAGTTATTTTGGCTGGAAATGCCATAAAAAATAGCTTGTATTTTCATAACCACATTTTTTTTATATAATCCAGTGAATTAAAATCTTCACATTTGCTGGTGATTCATCTCATTTGAGTTCAGTTTTGTATCTGGAACTTAAAGGTGACAAACCAAAAGATTATTATTTAAAACTACTAACATTATGTAATTTATGTCATATTTTATATATAAATACAGAATCTATAACACAGATGCTGTTATCATTCAATTCAAAAGCTATATAAAATTTGTTTTTGTTGCTTATTTTGTAAATAAAATCTAACAGTGTAAATTTAATTGGAAAGTATATATACTTATATTTAATTTAATAAAAATAAGTATATACTTTCCATTTGGCACACATAATAAAAGTTTAAAATAACTATGATCATGTTTTGCGATTGGTTCACTAAAGATATTTTGAAGATGTGCAAGTACAATCTACAGATTATGGTCTGACTGGACCAGCAGAAAAATCTCTATTGTTAAACTGTGAGTCCTGTTTGATCGCATAATCAACTGAATAATGATTTTATTGTGCTTGGCAGCAGCACAATAACAGATGGACATACTGAGAGAGAAACGCTGCCAAACTCAATCAGAGCGTCTCTTTATAGTTCACAACTGCAATTAGCATCACGAGAAGATGCTGTTAAAGCCAGACTAACCTTCAAACACAAGCACTTCTGATCTGCCCTCTGCTCTGTTGCATGAAAATACCAGAAAATATTGATCAAAAATGGTTAAAATAGACTTTTAGCTAATAAACATTCCTAATATTTTGTATAATGTTTCATTAGCGTCAGACTATTGAAATCAGTTGTGTAATTTTTGCACACATTAATTCAGTTAATAAGCATCTGTCACTGAACTGAAACCTTTCTATTGATTTACTCTGTCATTCTGATTCAGTCTTTCTTCTAAACTGCTCTAATTATTTCCCGACAGGTATCTTTTCGCCTTGCAGATCAAGCATGACCTGGCCTGTGGACGTTTGACCTGCAATGAAAGCAGCGCCGCCCTGCTGGTGTCTCATATAGTGCAATGTAAGACATTCAAGACCAGCACTAGAAGTGTAAATAATCACTCTGGCATGGGTTAGATTTGATTATGATCCTTAATCAAATAATGTGCATGCTTCAAATTGTGGAAGTAAAATTATAAAGCTGGATTTTGAACTGAAAATAGATCAGGCATTGTGTTTTGGGTAAGAAATAATTGCATAATGCATTGCATAATAATTTATTAAATTCTGTAATAGATGCATTGAAGTTCATTGTTAATTTCATTGCACTTTCATCGGTTTGATGATTTTGGCACAGTTCATACAGTCTAACAGTCGAAAACATTCACACATTACGGAGCTGAAAATAGGTCAAGAATTGTATTTAGGACAATAAAGACACTGAACAAACAGAATTATGATCCATGTTAAATCTCCATCACAAAAGCTAGACTAGTCTTTGTTGTCAGCAGAATTCCTGAAGGATTATGTGAATGACAGCGCTGTCATCAAGTGGATGTATCGGATTATACTTCATGTTGTCGCTCATGCAAAACCATGTTCAGATCATGTCAAACACACTTTGCTTCCACATCACTACATCACAGACTGGTCAGTTGCTATGGAAACCGCTGCTGAGGATGCTGAAGACTAGTGTAGCATCAGTAATCGAATCAAGAGACTGACCAGTGGTACAAACCAAAGGGTTTTTAGATTTTTAAAGCTCTTATATTAGCAGCAATTCTATAAAAAATTAAATATTAAAATACTTTAATATTTTAAAATAATTAAGTGAATTTAATCTCATTATTTTGTTTTACTTTTTTGTTAAATATAAAGACACTGACATTTAATGATGTATTAACTGGTAGCATAATATAATATAATACAATACAATACAATACAATACAATATATACACTTTTTGTAGGCCAAATATACATTTGTTGCTGTGTACAGCATGGTAACAGTAAAAAAACAAATATAGATCAAAATTTTACGATTTGTAAACTCCAATGAACATAATTAGCAATATATTTTAGATACACACACATACAACACACACACACACACACACACACACACACACATATTTATATACATACACTGTTAAGTTACTACTGCATACTGTTATATTGATATAAATAATATAATTGATATAAAAAAAAAAAGTTTCTGTTTCTATGGTTGCAGCTGAGATTGGAGACTTTGACGAGGTGCAGTGCAAACAACATCTGCTCAACAACAAGTACATTCCCGAGCAGGACGCACTGATGGACAAGATCATTGAATACCATCGGAAACACGTGTGAGTGTAACGTCATGACTCCAAGTCAAAATTAAACTTGTTATTTGGTTTAAAGGATGCTTGGATTTATATGCAATATAGTCCAGGTGAAAGCAAACATAATATCAGATGTTTCTGAGCATTAAATGATCAGTGTGATGTATATTGACACAAATGAAGGAGCTTCTTATTTAGCGAAATTCCCTCTCTTTAGAGCTTTGCTAATTAAACATACTGTTCAGGGAATTGGTCGCCGTGTACAATTTGTAGATTGCTTTGACATTTAAAGTTCAGACTATTTTTAATTTAGAAAGTGCCAGTAAACTGTGTGATATTTATCAGTGAACAGATTTCATCAGCAGATATGAACAATTATAAAAGTTCAGATCCTGTATGCTGATTCTGACAGTCTTTTAAGGTCGTGATTATTAAGCTTATTACTTACAATCTTAATCTTACAAACTTGTAAAGATTCTTCACACAAACAGATGTGGCTTAATTTTGTATAATTTAACCCTTCCACAGCGGGCAAACACCAGCTGAATCGGACTACCAACTTTTGGAGATCGCACGGAGACTTGAGATGTACGGAGTGCGTCTTTACCCGGCAAAAGATCGTGAGGGTACGAAGCTCAGCCTCGCCGTGGCCCATTCTGGTGTGCTAGTCTTTCAGGTAAGTTACAAGTGTTTTTCTAAATGAAGAAGGGTATTATTGTGGCTATATGAGGTTTATCCTAGAGCAAAGCTTTCTTGTTCTTAAATGGAATATGTTGTGGTTTTTATTTTCCTGAATTGTCCCTAAATGCACTTTTATGCTTGACTTCTAAAGGGACACACCAAAATAAATGCTTTCAACTGGTCTAAAGTCCGCAAGCTGAGCTTCAAAAGGAAGCGCTTTCTCATAAAACTACGACCTGACTTAAATGTAAGTGCTCCCTTGATTGTTTTAAAACAATATCCGAATGTCTCCGTTTGCCCTGTAGGTTAGGGAACATTAAAAAGACAACATTTTCTGTTTCTGCTCTCATAGCAAAGTAACTGTCAGGATACTCTGGAGTTTATGATGGGAAGCAGGGACTGCTGCAAGGTGTTTTGGAAGATTTGTGTGGAGTATCATGCCTTTTTCCGCCTGTTCGAAGAACCCAAACCCAAGCCCAAACCGGTTTTGTTCACCAGGGGTTCTTCTTTCAGGTTCAGGTAATAACGTGCACATAAAGTTGTCTTAAATTGACTTAAATGGTGTCTTCACCATCACCAGAAATTAAATTTACCACTAAGTGAGACGTTTTACGCCAGTAACTTCTTTCTCTAGCTCAGCATGTATTCTGCATGCATTTATTTGCTAAATAATCACAGTGCAAGTAGGTCTCAGTTCTTGCCAGATGGTTAATGTTTTGATGTACATGTTTTCTGCCTCTCTCTTTGTCATCTGTCATGTTTTGCCTCATTAGTGGCCGCACACAAAGGCAGGTGATTGATTATGTAAAGGACTCAGAATTCAAAAAGGTTCCTTTTGAAAGGTGAGTTTTCTCTGTTGACCTTTGTGTAAATGTCACTACCTTTCTGCTGCATTTAATTTCCCTCCAAAACAGTCAACACACCAGTTATCTATTTCCTGAGAACCTTTATTGAGATAAGTCAAATTTTGCATTCATAAACACCACGTCTCATGTACATGCCACTTTATGACTCTTTTATCCAAATGACATTCAGATATGACTTAACCATATTCCATTCCAATCTCCGTTGAGCATTTTCACCAGGTCTGTGCTGAAATATGTCATATGCTGCACCCTAAAAATCACCTAGCACTGACCTAGAAACTATCCAGGAGTCCCTAGAAACCACCTAGCAGATCACCTTAAATATCCAAAAAACTCTTAGCAGAAATCACCTAAAGCACACTAGAGAGCATCTAGCAATGTCCTGGGAACAACCCAAAACATCCTAGAAACCACCTAGCAACGCCCTAGAAACCACTCAAAGTACCATAGAAAACACCTACCAATGGCTTAGAAATGACCTAATATACCCTAGAAACCATCTAGGAATGCCTTAAAAATCACCAAAAACATCCTAGAAACCACTTAGCAACGCCCTAGAAACCACTCAAAGTACCATAGAAAACACCTACCAATGGCTTAGAAATGACCTAATATACCCTAGAAACCATCTAGGAATGCCTTAAAAATCACCAAAAACATCCTAGAAAACACCTAGCAGAGATCAGTTAAAGCATCTTAAAAACTACCTAGCAACACACTAAAAACCACCCAAAACAGCCAAAGACCACCTAGCAGTGGCCTCAAAACTACCCAGAAATCCCTAGAAACCTCCCAGCAGGTCACCCAAAATATCTTAAAAATCACCCTTAATGCCCTAGAAAACCACCCAGAACACAATAGAAACCACTTATGAAGGCCTTAGAAATCAGCCAAAACATCCCAGAAACCACCTTGCAGAAATCAGCCCATCCTAGAGAGCACATAGCATAAATCCACCAAAACATCATAGAACGCAACTACCAATGCCCTGGAACCACCCAAAACACCATAGAAACCACCAAACAATGGCCTAAGATATTACCCAAAATACAATAAAAAACACCTAAAGATCACCCAAAACGTTCTAGAAACCACTCACAGCACCCAAAAAACAACCTAGCAATGCCCTTGAAACCACCTAGCAACCACCCACTTCCCCCTAACATCACGCAGCATCAAGGTTTTTAAGCACTAGATGAAATAAATCTTGTTGTCTAGTGGTATCATTCTAATCAACTAGCAGCAGTCAAGGCCTTTTCATTATCATACAGTAATGCAATCAGCCAACACCCATAAAGCAGCTGAGTAGAAATATATCAAATTTTGAACCTAGTGAAGAGATCCCCTTGGAAAAACTCCTTGCTAATCATTTCCAATCCTCCATCCTCAGAAAACACAGTAAAATCCAGTCTAACAGCGGCCTTTCTCCATTCCCACCCAGGCTGTGTGTCGAGGGTCAAGGAGAGGTGGGTGTAATCTATCTTGATGTACTGTATAAACACAGCAGGAATGCATTAAAATATCCCATATTACGCAAGTTTAAAGTCAACATTATAATCTACCCCAATCACTTTCTAAATACATGTTCCTGGTCTTATCTTAAACTAATCATCAGTAAACCTTTTTCCAAAGTAAAAAGCCTTAACAAATTTTTCACCATAATATAATAACTTGCTCCACCTCTGGTAACTTCCATTCATGGATCCGCTTCCATTCTGGAATAGAACCCCCAAGTGGCTTGCAACTGCGTTTTCTTGTTGACTTTAATGTGCCAGTGTTAAGATTGGTTAGTTTATGCCTCTCATCCTCTTCCTTCCCAAATATCTTGCGATCTACATGTTGCAGAGTAATGCCAGTGCTTCAGGACACCAGGCGGACTCACCTGTTGGGCGCACCCAAGTGACTGTTGAAAACCCGGCTCTCCAGCATTACACTGGGAGCCTAACCTCACAGACCAACGGATGCCGAAACGGGACCCACGATGAGGCGGATGCTCGATTAAAGCCATCCCCATCCAAGCAGCAGGCCGAGCATCTGAGCACAGGTCTAGCATCGCATGCTGCCAAGGGTAGCAGCTCCTCGATACCTTACATCGACTGCAGTGACATAGATAGCGAATATGATGTGGTCAAAGGCCGCGTCACTAGATCTCACTCCCACACACATGACAATGATGAGGTTGAGCCAAACGGCTGTAGAGCGGGCAAGAGTAATGGTTATGGAAATGGTCAGCATAATGGACAAAGAGCAAGCAAGTCTAAATTCCGTGAGTCTCCTTTGACCAGCCATCGGTTGGGTCAGAGTTCAGATACCTTCAATGGTAGTCAGTTGTCTAATGGGTCGTTTTGTGGTAACGGATCACCACGTGCTCTCCCCCTGAGTAGTACCTTGGTGGATGAATTGTTTCAAGGTATGGACAGACGTGGTCTGGTGTCACCTTCAGGTCATCTAGTTGGTTCCCGGAGTGCAAACTGCAGCCCAGTGATGAGCAGTTTTCACAAAACTAACTCCCTGAACCATCCAGAGCAGATCGGCTATAGCGGTCGTCGCCGTTGGGATGGCGGTAGTCATTACCTTACCAATGGCCGATCTGGGAGTGAGCCTCAACATTATGGGAGCTACTCCCCAATTGTTAATCGATCCCCACACTTGCAGAAACTTCAAAATGGCATGCGCAACCGTTCCGACACTGATCCCATGATTTTGAGCCAGTTAAGTTCAACCCCAGCCAATGAACCTCGATCAGTTGTCTCGAGGGCTGAACGTATGGCCGTCCTTGAGCGCCGTGTGGCTGCTAATGGGATTGGAGCATCTAGCCAAGCTCGATCAGGCGAAGTCCAGAGACTCTATGGAAGCCGGCTAAGTGCTAATGACCATAGTAGCCCAGTCCATATGATTGATGGTTCCACTAGTAGTGGAACGGAGTCAAGTGATACTGAGTCAGATGCAGGCAGCAACTCTTACAGTCAGCCCCTAGTCTTTGGAAACCCTGGGGCAGCCAATGCCTCCCCTATGTCACAAAGCAGGTTTTCATTTGGCAGTCTCCAACTGGAGGATGAGGGACAAGGGGGCGACAATGACTATCGTTATCCCATCAATTAAGAGGATGGGGTGAAATTCTTCAACTGCTAGAGAAGATAAAGTGCGCCTGGTTATTTGTTGACTGTATATCCATTTTGCAATTTGGAGGCCCAGTCAAGGTACTTAAAGTTGCATTGCGTAGTCTCTGTGCTGTTAGTGACACCAAACGGACATGGCATGGCCTGGCATAGCATTATGTGCTCTTGTGCTTTGGGGCATGATTACCTGCAGATACAGGCAGTGTTTGGGAGTTACATTTGGTGGCACTAGTTGAGCAAGGATTACAAGATTAACAAGATTAGCAATGATGGTATTTTTGCAATGTTTGCAAGGTTTAGGAAGAAGACTCTGTTCAGCCTGAAAGAAATATTTTAGAACTTCAAATATAGGTACAATTCATATCTATTACTCTTAGAAGATTAACTTCAGACTGTTAAATAATTGGTCCTTCTGCAAAGTGCCATGTCTATAAATGTAGAGACTGAAATCTTTTTACAATTGCTAAATAAGGTTACCCATATTACTGCTAACCAATTGACTACTCATATTGCCAAAAATGTGAAAGTTTTCTTTGTCATTCATGTAGAAACAAAGGATTACAAAAATACAGAAAGATACCATGCCTTTACTCAACCAGAAATACCTTTCTGTTAGTCATAGCTTACAGAAGCTGATGTCTTTATGCACTAGTAATATGCTATTGCTAAAATAGTGGCGATATGACAACAAATGTCCAAGATATGAAAGTTTTGAGAGTGTCACTCCTGTGTGGCATTGATGATTTGTCACAGCTAGGCAAGCTAGTGCTTCAAGATTCTGATGGATAACTTTTGTATAAACTTGAACTAATCTTGTATTGTCATAAAAGCAGATCATACTTATTGGATGTGTGGTAAATTAGATACATTTAAGAGATTGTGTAGACATAATTTGAGATAAGCAACAGTAAATGGTTTAGCTTTTTATCAGGCTCATCAAAGATTTTCACCCAACCATTATGGCTTCATGCTAGCTTTGTTACTGTTTTTTTTTTTTTTTTTTCGAACTGGTTGAAGTTTCAAGTTCTTTATCTTTTATGTTTCTACTTGGGGTGCGGCACGATCTGGTGGCATTGTCATGTTTGCTTGCCCATTTCTCAGCATGCATCACTCCTGTTAAAATACAACATTATAAAGATTTAATTTTGTTTTGCTTTGCTGCTTAATTTCTTTTTCCTAAACAAACCGCTGTATCTCTGGCACGCCTCATCAATGTCATCTGTTTGTGGTGCCTTTGCAATGTTTGATGTACACTTGATTTGTAAGTATATTAACCTGTGCTCAGGTTGCATTGCTTTTAAGACCTTTCCTGCCCAATTTCAGCACTGTTCTTGCAGCATGTATCTCTGGAATGCCTCGCCTTGTCTTTTTTCCCTTTCTCTTTGAAGCATGTCAACCTGTCCTTGTCTCAGCATTTTGCTGCCATCCTTTTCATATGTATAAAAGACTTTGCATTGACAAGGGCCCATTAAAATGCAGTGGTCTTTTGAAATGGAGATGGGTGTAGGTGAGAATTGGACATTGTGAGTAAGAAACTTTTGAGGCTCAGAATATGAAGTCTAAAAAGATTAGGAAGGTTTTCATGAGCTGTCCTGTATTTATGTTCAGTCTGACCTTGTAATCAGAAGGTCTTGCACTTTTTTGCACTTGTTTCGTTTTTTTTTTTTTTTTTTTTTTTTTGCATATATTTTATTGGGTTCTGATGCATTTGAAATATAATCTTAAAAAAAAAAAATTTTTTCCAAAAGCCAGTTCTTTTCAGTTCTTTTGATATATATTTTGTATTTTTGCATGGCAATCTTATGTCAGTGAAAGGTTTTGGAAAGTGTTGGCAAAGCCATTCGCAAGACCACTGCAGTTTTTGGGTCTGTTACTCAAAATTTGGCACTATTTATTGGTAAGCGTCAGTTTATGCCACTGTTGATATGAACGTATATAATCCTCACCCACCCATCGATCTGTAATTTATCATTGCCAGTGACCAAAGTAGTTCCTAACTTTTTGTAAATGACACTAAAATGTGATTTTACTTGTAGGTTGTATTATCACAAGAATACTGTAGCAGTATTGAATGATTCTCTCTTTTTCAACCTGTGATTTTTTCAGTATGAAATGTACTTTGCCGAGGTATACGAAATGTTCCAGATTTGTTTGTGTAATATATTGTAACTGTACTTTCTTAAAATACTCATAATTAACAGTGCAATCACTGTGGCACATATGCAAAACGATTAACCAAAAGTGTATGTGTTTACAAACCGTCTGACGTAGACTGTACTAGACTAAATAACCAGATAAGCAATGGAAAGGTCTCACCTGTGAGCCTTAGTATACGTTTATTTTTTATTTTTTTAACTCTTCCTCTCTGTTGCAACCCTGTAGCACTTATAAATGGACTTACAGGTTCTGTACGATTGATGTCTGTTGGTATTTTTACTACTCCAAGCCCTTTTCAGTACTCTTCTGGAACACTTTAACATTGTAAATGAATGTGTATTAGTAGTAATAAAACATGGTACTTGTGAAGCGGGACTCCAGACGTTTACTCTGATGCCCATAGATGTTAGCGCCTTGTTTCGTGGTAGAGTAGCCGTAGTCATTTAGTTGTTTGTCTTGCATGTTTGCATGTGTGCGTGATGAGGCCTTTGTCACCAGATTTGCGGCTCGTCCAGCGTCCTCAATAATGGCTGCACTGTGGACACTCGGTGCATTTGAAATGTCACGGTTCGCATGTCCCATCCCATTCGTGCCAAGGCATGGGCCACAAAAACGTTGTCGGGCAAGTATGTGAATGTACTTGTGTAGTGATTGTGTAGTGGTCTGAAGATTTCCCCATCATCCAGGGAATGTGTTATGTATCCCGGCAGTGTCCTCAGGGGGAAATCCCAGACTGGGATGGTGTGACTCACTCATGTCTGGATCCCGATGTGGTGCTGTCATCCATAGTCTATTTCCAAACACAATGTGTTTCGTGCAGCTTTACCCCATGGCGATTTTGAATCTTTACTAGTAGTATTAAGGATAAAAATGTCAAAACTACCCTGCAGAAAAGACCTGCTGAGATTGCCATGGATTTGCATGCTAGTACAAGCTGGTTGTTGCTGGTCTTACTGATAAACCATGCAGTTTTTTATGGTAAAGCTGTTGACTAAGAAGTCTTGCTAGTGAAGATTTCTGGACATCTAAAATGCTTGCTGGTCACTAGCTGTTTTTTTCAGTAGGGTAGTTTGACTGAATGTACATTTTGAACCCTCATACTTGATTGTATTTACTAAACGCAGTAGGTCTCACTAGTCCATTGATGTTTGATAACCCAATACGCATTACTTCAAGGCTTTAGCATGACGTGCCTGTTCTCCTTTAGGTCCAGTTTCCAGGAGCCCTCAGCACAGCGAGTCTCCGTCTGCAGGCCAGGTGATGGTGAATGGCCAGAAACAGAGTCTCAGCCTGGGCCAAAGTCCAGACAGACGGCAGCCTTCGCCTCTCACCAGCCCCTTACTGACGGACGCTGGTTTCGTCCGCACAGACGACGAGGACGAGGTTCGGAGGAAGGTTTGTCTTTTGGAGAGGGAACAATGTTCAAGATTAGCAGCAATTCAGTTAGTTCAATTAGTGGCGTTGGTGGGTCACTTTGGTTGTTTACTGCAAATTACAAAATATTGACTTGTTGTAAGAATATTATTTTGAACCTCGCTAATCACTGATCAGATCGAAGATATATATAAGCCATCTAGAAAACGTTGTTTCAGGTTTTTTCAAATAGTTCACCCAGAATTATTATTTTTTTTCATCATTTACTCACCCTCACATTGTTCCAAAACTGTTTGAGTTTTCTGTTTCTTGAACTGGTTCTTTGTTCTCTTGAGCACAAAAGAAGATATTCTGAAGAATGTTGGTAACAGCTGACGGTAGCCATTGAATTCCATAGTATGAAAAATAACTAATAATAATAATAATAATAATAATAATAATAATAATAATAATAATAATAATAAATAATAACTAAATAATGGCTGCCGTCAACATTTTTGGGTGAACTATCCCTTTAATGCTGATATCTAGAGAAAAGGGTTTAGTTTAAAATCATAAATGTGAAAGAGCTTACATATAGTATTTATTTATAATGTTAACTTATTAACTAATTTTATTTTATTATATAAATTAATAATATTAATACTTTATTATACAGTTTTATGAAAAAATCCTTTTTTATGTTTACATAAATGTTTTTTGTTTATTAGAATATATTAGAATTTATTTGTATATTTATTTTTTTTATTTGATCAAGCTATACAATTTTTATTAGGACTGTCAAATGATTAATTGCACCCCAAATACATTTTTGTGTTTACATAATATATGTATGTGTATATGTATATATAAACACGTACACATGCATGTATATATTTAAGAAAAATATGTTATGTTTATATATTAAATATATTTATATAATATAATTATATAAATACATAAATATAAATACATGTAAATATTTTCAAAATATATACTGTATGTGTGTATTTATATATAAATAATAAATAAACACAGTACACACACATATATATATATATATATATATATATATATATATATATATATATATATATATAGATATATATATATTATATATATATATATATATATATATATATATATATATATTAGGGCTGTCAAATGATTAATCACGATTAATCACATCCAAAATAAAAGTTTTGTTTACATAATATATGTATGTGTACAGGGTATATTTATTATGTATATATAAATACACACACATAAAATTATATCTTTTAGAAAATATTTACATGTATATACATTTATATATTTATATTCTTATATTTTATATTATATATAAATATATTTAATATATAAACATAACATATTCTTCTTAAATATATACATGCATGTGTGCTGTATTTATATATACATAATAAATATACACAGTATACACACACATATATTATGTAAACAAAACTTTTATTTTGGATGTGATTAATCGTGATTAATCATTTGACAGCCCTAGTATATATATATTATGCAAACAAAAACTTTTATTTTGGATGCGATTAATTGTTTGACAGCACTTGTATATATTTATATTATATATAATTTAGATATAAATATTTTATATTTATATGTATTTACATAATTTAGCCTTTAGCTTTAATTTACTCAGCATTTACTGAAAAATCACTCAGAATAACCAAATATTAAGTCATTAATATGTCTGACCAATATAATGCTTATGACTAGTTAAGTCTTTTGTTGCTGATAAATACTTAAGTTTCTCTAATTTCTCAGTTGTTGTGGCAAAAGGTTACATTCGGAGCCTGTAATTGTTTTTGTCAGCCAATTCAACCTCTTTAACTGTAGCTCAAGAACACCACAGTCGTCTCCTCAGCAGTAGATTTCAAGGACCCTTGGCTAATTTTCCTCTTTAAATTACATTGTGCTTGAATTGAAGGCGCTCTAGACAAATTAAGGTTACGGTGAGAAGTGGAAGGGCTGCGTTAAAAGAGTTTTATCATCAGAAGTGCCACTGCGTTTTGGTCAAGTGTCTCAGTGGACGTCTCAGAATAGGAGACCTAGATAAACTCAACCCAAATTCCAGTCTATTTAGGGCAGATTATGTAGCGGCGGAGTGAAGCGGCTCAGTGAACAGTGAGAGTTTTACATCACTGAGGGGCCGTTGTGTGTGTGAGGATCAAGTTTGGTTTTGTCATAGATGTTGTCCGGCATTTGGTTCAAGTCACCTTTATTTATATAGCGCTTTTAACAATACAGATTGTGGCAAAGCAACTTTACAGCATTGAATAGGAAAATAGTGTCAATAATGCAAAAAAAAAAAGGAAAATAAAGAAAAATAGCATTTTATTGGACTAAAATGTCCCTTGATGTTTATGTTTCTGACTCCTTTTTATCAGCGTAAAAACTTTATAAATATATATTTTTTAATATATTTAATTGATTTTAAATGCCGTAAATTAATTTCTAAATGTATAGAAATATCTCCTGTTATTTGTTTGTGAATTTATTTAATTGTGTCCTCATAATTTTAGTTCTAGGCAATGACTAATCGCGATTAATCACAAGTTTTTGCTTATATAATATAATATAATGTGTGTGTGTGTACTGTGTATATTTATTATGTATATATAAAGACACACACGGTATGCATTTTGAAAGTATTTACATGTATATATGTATATTCATATAATTTATATTATATATTAATATATTTAATATATAAACAACAGTTTATTTAAATATATACATGCATGTGTATTTATATACATACACAGTACACACACATATATTATGTACATAAAAACTTTTATTTTGGATGTGAGTAATCATTGCCCAACACCATTTAATTTTTCAATTTCTTTAATTTCATTTAATTTCTTTTCATTTTTCCTTTCTTTCACTCACAGAGGTTCCCGACTGATAAAGCGTACTTCATCGCCAAAGAGCTCCTGACCACAGAGAGGACGTATCTGAAGGATCTGGAGGTCATTACCGTGGTAAGTCTCATGCAGCCATTGAGTTTTCAGTCTAATGTAATATCTGCTACATTCAGCTGTGACCTGCGCTGTTACTTAAGTTGTGTTAGTTTTGAAATACTGTGAAATTGTCACCTTTTCTAAAGAAAATGTTTTTTTTGATGATTGCTTGTGCATGAATAAGCTGTTGCTAGGTTGTTTTGAGTAGTTGCTAGGGTGTTTCTAAGTGTTCTTTATGATTGCCAGGTGGTTGCTAATGGTTTGTGGTAGGGCATTGTTAGGCTGTTGCAAAGATGTTTGGGTGTGTGTAGCATCGCTTCAGTAGATGGTTGCTAAGGTGTTAATGGTTTCTATGGTTCTAATGTGTTATAGGATAATGTTTGAACTGCTAGAGTGATCTAAATAGCTACTAAGGTGTTGCTAAGCAGTTGCTAATGTTTTCTGGTAGTTGTTAGGTTGTTGCAGAGATATTCGGGAGTTGGGTATTGTGTTTCTATGATGATCTGGGGGTTGCTGTGTCTTTTCTAGGGTTACTAGGGTACACTACGTGGTTACTTGAGTATTAAACCATTCTGAGTGTTGCTAAGGTTTTCTGGTTGTTGCTAGGATGTTAATAAGCTGTCGTGAGGGTGTTTTGGGTAGTTGTTAGAGCATTGCTAGACAGTTGATATAGTGGTGTTGATAGTTGCTAGGTGGTTGCTAAGGTTTCTAGCAGAATGTTTGGACATTACTAAGGTGTTCTGGGTAGTTTCCAGGGTGTTGCTAGGCAGTTGCTACTGTTTTCTGGTGGTTGTCGGGGCATTGTAAGGCTGTTGCATAGCTGTTTGGGGTGTTGCGTAAGGCATTGCTAGATTGTTGCTAGGGTGATTTAGGTGATTGTAATGGCTTTCTAGATGGTTGCTAGGGTTTTCTGGATAATTGTTGCCAGGGGGTTGCTACCAAAACCATAACATGTTGTCAGGTGGCTGCAAAGGTTTTTCTTTGGTTGCTCTGGTGTGATAAGCAGTTCCTGAACAGTTGCAAGGTTAATACTAAGGTTTTTTTTTAATATTATTGGTTGGTTAGTTGGTTTCTAGGGTAGTTCATAGGGTGTTTCTGGATTGTTGCTAGGTAGTTTCCTTTTAAATCCTTAAATATTGCATTGTTTTTTGACTGAAATTTTATTGTCGACTATGAAGTCACATTTTGATATTAATATCTATTGTCTGGAGGTTAAGGAAAAACATCTACACCAAACATACTAAAGCATTTAAGGTAAGGTGTAGTTGTTGTTCCTTCGCTGCTTGCCTCCTCCTTTCTGAACGTCTGCATTGTAATGCATCTCTTTGAAGTGTTACAAGGTAGTGGAAAGAAGCAGCGGGGCGACACGTTTACATGTCTCATAAATATTTCCCTTTGGCTTCTGGATCTGAAGCTGCTGTTTGGATCCCAGACCGCCACACCCACCTGACTGCTCGCGTTATTACAGCTGCATCTGTTCAACAGTTTAAACACCATAGAGATCTCCTCACAACCCTCTGCACTGCTAGTGAGCGAAGAGGCACAATTAAGCCCAAAATTTAGTTTTACGCGTATGCGAGGGTCTGCGTACGGTATGCGTCATGCAAATTTCGTCACTAGAAAAGTATGCACGGACTGCACACGCACCTGAATTTTTCAGGTGAACAAACACCTGATTTTTGTGTAAAGCTGTGCACTTTGTACACATAGGTTGCACATGAGCATTGAATTTGTTTTGCACTAATCTGTTTTTCCACAAGGTGGCAGCACTGGCCCGGGCCGTTGTTTCACAGTAGTAAACAAAACTAAAGACAGAACAATAACAACAAAATACTACAACGTGAGATAACCGCGACTTTAGTTTAAAAGAGTACAAAGTTGAGGCTCTCTGGAGCTCTCTGGTTGCTAGGTGGTTGTTATGTTTTTTTTGGGTTGGCTGCTTGGTGGTTGTTAGGGTTTTTTGGATGGTTGCTGAGGTGTTAACAGTTTCTAAGGCATTCTGATGAATTGTTAACTAATTGCCAGGTGGTTGCTATGTGGTTGTTAGGGTTTTTGGTTGGTTGCTAGGTCGTTGTTAGGGTTTTTGGATGGTTGCTAGGCTGTTAATATGCAGTTCCTAGGGTGTTTGGGTTAAAAAGTTGGCAAGTGGTTGTTAGGGTATTTGGTTGGTTTCTAGCTGGTTGTTAGGATTTTTGGTTTGTTGCTGGGTGGTCGTTAGAGTTTTTGGTTGGTTGCTAAGTTGTTGTCATGCTTTTGGATGGTTGCTAAGGTGTTCTCGATAATTGGCAACATGTTGCTAGATATATATCACATAGAATATTTTTTATATGGGCGTACAGTGTAAAATCACAGTGGATGTTTTGTAGAACATGAGAATGAAGAGACGGAGTCTTTATTCATGGATTCTTCTGTCATCACGTCACACAGTCTGTTTGAGATAGTCATCACACTGCTGATCTCTTCATGTTTGGATCTGTATGAAGAAGCCCAATGGTTTTACAGTGTGGGATTTCATGTTTGATGTGATGATGGGAAACGATTGATGTGTTCCTCTATTTACTGTAGACCGTTTAAAGGCTCATGGAAAACTGATTTTTGGAGTTTTTGAAGATTGATGAGCTAGATGTATTCAAAGCTTCCTCTACAACTGATCCAGAGCATGAATGCTATGAAAATGTCTTATGTTTTTCTTCTTTCCCTGTATGTTTTCAGTCCTTTCAGAAGTCTGTAGGGAAGGACGAGGCCATGCCGGACTCCTTGAGGAATCTAATATTTGCCAATTTTGAACCAGTGTATAAATTCCACGAGACGTTCCTGAATGACGTGGAGCAGCGTCTGGCTCAGTGGTGTGTATATGAGATAAATGTGTTTGTTATATTGGAATGTGTACAAACTTTTCCAACCGTAACAGACACACGCCTCGATCTGTCATTCAGTATTTTAATACGCCGTTTGATGCCTTTTCATTTGCTAGTCGAATAACAATTGCATTGCATCAGATCTAGTTAGCTGTAACATGACATGAAATTAACCTCACATGACTGAAATAAAAGTGCATCTGTCAAGAACATGCCCAGGCCACATTTAATCACCAAATCAAAGAAATAAATAGGAAAATATATTTTGCATGCAGAAAATGTGTCGTGACGTTATTTTTGTGAAAGTTAAACACTTTTTCTGCTGCATTTTGGTCCTAAAAACACCCTTTATGTTCATAATACTGCATGGTTTGGTTATCTGTTGTCCGCCTTCAGGGTAAAGAATTAGTTTAACCAGCATAACTAGCAAGTCTTGTTTAGTTGAAAGGCTTCACAGATTATGTTTTGCTAGACACCAGATAGGCCAGTGTATTATTTCAGTTGTAAATTAAAAACATATAAATATTTATGTTTTTATAAAATATTAATGTTATAAAAGATAATATTAATATTTTTAAATAAAATATTAATATATTATAAAATGTTTGTAAAATGTATATAATTTTCATTCACACACTTACATTATAATATTATTAATATAAATTTATATATATAGATATATATATATATATATATATATATATATATATATATATATATATATATTATATATATATATATATATATTATTTATTATTATTATTATTATTATTATTATTATTATTATTAATTTACTTATTTTATTTTTTTGTGAGAATTATTATTTTTTATTGAATGGTTGTTTTTTTAATTTGATCATTTTGATCAGTCAATAAAAAAAATCATATTGCATTAAATATTTGACATTTTATTTATATATGCTAGATTTCTTTTTTTTCTAGAAATAAAGACGTTTTAAGATAATTGATATAATACTTCTAATTATTGTTGTATATATAATACCATATATTATATAAATTATCTTTCTATCTATCCATCCATCCATTTTTAGCCAAATTAATACTGTGCCATGAGACACAGCTCATATTTTTTTATGAGCGCAAGTCTTTAGAAATGCTGCTCAGAACAGAGCTGCAGTATCAGACTCTACACATGTTCTCCGCTCCGGCAGTATAATGTGTTCAGACAGTAACTGATGGAGCTCTGCCGGCTCAGATGTTCTCCTGCGCGGCTGTAATGTTTAATGCTGCTCTGTGGGGAACTGGTTGGACCTGTGTTAAAGGACAGGATGATAAATGGAGGTTTTAGTGTACAGTGGCTCTCGGTGAAAAGCGGGGAACGGCTCTATAGCATGACAGATGATGCTTCATTGATGTTCAGGAGCTCAGAAAGTCTGTGTGTGCATTGATGTACAACAGAGACATCTGCTGGACGACACAAGAACTTCAGCTCACCCAAAATTTAAATTTAAAGTGTGAGTGTGACGTGACATTCAGCCAAGTATGGTGACCCATACTCAGAATTCGTGCTCTGCATTTAACCCATCCGAAGTGCACACACACAGAGCAGTGAACACACACACACACTGTGAACACACACCCGGAGCAGTGGGCAGCCATTTTATGCTGCGGCGCCCGGGAGCAGTTGGGGGTTCGATGCCTTGCTCAAGGGGCACCTAAGTCATGGTATTGAAGGTGGAGAGAGAACTGTACATGCACTCCCCCACCCACAATTCCTGCCGGCCCGAGACTCGAACTCACAACCCCTTCGATTGGGAGTCCGACTCTCTAACCATTAGGCCACGACTTCCCCCAAAATTTATTTACTCTCATGAATTCAAATATGTATGACTGACATTCTTCTGTCAAACAAAAATGGAGATGTTTAGCAGAATGTGCAAGATGCACATTCAGTGGAAGCAAAGGTTCCAAAAAGGAAAAAATGTAATCAATATTACTTGTCCTTAGAAAGTGAGTCCAACAAAAAAGGAAATATGTTTATATTAAATTATTACATATATAAATTATTACATTATATATCTAATTAAAATGTTAAATTTTAATATATTAATTTAATATATATTCAATTTAATGTAATGAATAAAATAAATGTAATATATATTTATAAATACTGAATATATTAATTTAATGATTGTTAATTTTGTTTGTTGTTCCCAGGGAAGGTAGATCTAACGCACACATCAAAGGAGACTACCAGCGCGTTGGAGATGTCATGCTGAAGAACATCCAGGGTTTGAAGGTCAGAACATCTAGATCTTTCTTTGATCCTCGTTGATTTCACTGAGATATTAGTTTTGGACAATGTTTTTTTTTTTTTTTTTATAAGACATAAAATGCGAATAAATGGGAATTTGAAATGGGATATAAAATGGGACAAAAATTGTTGTCCAAATTTTTGTAAAAAAAATAAAAAAATAATAATAACGACAACAATAATAATTATTATTATTTTTTTTTATTTTTTTTCATTAATGTTTGAGGTGATGTAATACTATGCCATAAGCCACACCATAAAATAAACCACATACTGTAAACACAATAAACATGTAGG
This sequence comes from Cyprinus carpio, assembly GCF_018340385.1. NCBI lineage: Eukaryota > Metazoa > Chordata > Actinopteri > Cypriniformes > Cyprinidae > Cyprinus > Cyprinus carpio. Next base: position 23,279,209 of record NC_056597.1, on the reverse strand, counting down.
ATGCCAATGGTGTACAAGAATTTAAAAGATTACCATGGTATTATCACAGTACATGACCAAAAAACATAATATCAGATATTATCTGGATTAATTGTAAAGGTTTGATAGAACTGGCTGGAAGACCTGCCAAGAGAGCGTTGCAATAGTCCAGTCTGGACAGAACAAGAGCTTGAATAAGGAGTTGTGCAGCATGTTCCGAAAGAAAGGGCCTGATCTTCTTGATGTTGCATAAAGCAAATCTGCAGGACCGGGCAGTTTTAGCATCGTGGTCTGATAAAGTCAGCTGATCATCAATCATAACTCCAAAGTTTATGACTGTTTTGAAGGAGTTATGGTTGATGTGCCTAACTGGATGATGAAATTGTGATGAAATGATGGGTTTGCTGGAACCACAAGCAGTTCTGTCTTGGCAAGGTTGAGTTGAAGGTGACGGTCCTTTATAAACCAAGAAATGTCTGTTAGACAAGCTGAGATGCGAGCAGCTATCGTTGCATCATCAGGATGGAATGAGAAGTAGAGTTGAGTGTCATCAGTATAGCAGTGATAAGAAAAGCCATGTTTCTGAATGACAGAACCTAATGATGCCATGTAGACAGAGAAGAGAAGTGGTCCAAGAACTGAGCCCTGAGGCACCCCAGTAGTTAGATGTTGAGACTTGGACACCTCACCTCTCCAAGTTTTTTTTTATGGGGATATATGTGAGGTGTGAGTCTCAAACCACTGGAGTGTGGTTCCTGAGATGCCCTTTGCCAATAGGGTTGACAGGAGGATCTTGTGGTTAACCGTGTCAAAAGCTGCGGACAGATCCAGCAAGATAAGTACTGAAGATTTGGAATCCGCTCTTGCCAGTCTTAGTGCTTCAACTGTAGTCTAGAACTACTACAGTATCCATCGTATTTACACATTGCACTCAACGCCTCTGCACTTACTACAGATTTTCCTCAACATGGGAACAGAAGAGCTGTTAGTCACAAATCTGTTAGAAAACAAAGTACCTGGCATTACTTATTTAAAAAAGTAGCTCAGATATTTTGCTGTAAATTAAAAAGTAATGCATTACTCTACCTTTTTTTTTTTTTTGTTTGTTGTTTTTTTTTTTTTTTTTTTGTTTTTTTTTTTTGTTTTTTTTTTTTTTTTTTTTTTTTTTTTTTTTTTTTTTTTTTTTTTTAAATTAAAAAGTAATGCATTACTAATCTGATTACACAACTCAGGTTACTTGTAATGTGTTACCCCTACAGTATTATCAAAAGACATTTTTTTTTTTTACTAGTTTATTCTTAGAGTATCTGATATATCACAGTATTGTGGTTTTTGCCATGGTGTGATGGTAATACCATACCATAGTATTATTACAGATAGCTCATCTGTGTGTTTTGTTTCCTCAGCTGCTCACGGCTCATCTTCAGAAGCATTCGGAGGCGCTGCTGGAGCTGGAGCGGACGTGTCGCTCGTCCCGGAGGCTGGAGGGTCTGTGTCGAGACTTCGAGCTGCAGAAGGTGTGTTACCTGCCGCTCAACATCTTCTTCCTGCGGCCGCTGCATCGCCTCATGCACTACAAACAGATCCTGGAGCGCCTGTGCAAACACTATCCACCAACACACGACGACTTCAGAGACTCGCGAGGTACGCCATCCCACGCCCGCTTTAGCCTCCGCTCTCAGTTTCTGAATCAGAATTAATTATTATAATAGTAATTATATGTAACATGTTTAACAAGGACAACTTAAAGCTATTTAGGACACCTTAAGGCCACCTAAAAGCACCTCTTGAGGTTGGATATGTGTAAGGTTAGGGACAGGTTTGGTGGTATGGGTAGTTTTAAAGGTGGGTTAAGGTGTAAGACATGGGTCAACAGTGTAAGTATAAATGTAATTACAGAAATGTATTACAGATGTAATTACATGCAGGTATTTTAAAAATATAAGTGCAATGTATCAAATGATTAATTTAAATGTAAGTACATAGTAGTTAAAGCCACTTAATAAAAATAGGACCAACAATATTTGTTTTTGCTTTGTTTTGTTTTGTTTTGTTTTGCTTTAATTTGCTTTGCTTTAATTTGTTTTGCTTTGCTTTGCTTTAATTTGTTCTGCTTTGCTTTGCTTTAATTCAATTAATTTAATTAGCTGCTTTTAAAAAAAGAATATCTGATATGCGGACGGACATGTGTAACTGTTTTAATTAATGGTGGTGGATATTGACTTCTAGCCCCTATTTCGTTTGTTTACATATTTTAAACTCATTGCATCTTCACATGCAAATATTCTGTAAATTTTGTGTAAATCTGCTTTGTATTTTATATTGTAATTTATTGTCTTGCAACTTATGATTGAACGTGTTATACAGGACTCCCTTGTAAAAGAGACTGTGTCTCAATGGGACTTTTCTGTTTAAATAAAGGTTATATATATATATATAGATATATATATATATATATATATATTTATATATATTTGTTTTGCTTTGCTTTGCTTTAATTTGCTTTTTGTTTTGTTTTGCTTTGCTTTAATTTGTTTTGTTTTGTTTTGCTTTGCTTTGCTTTGATTTAATTTGTTTTGCTTTGCTTTGATTTAATTTGTTTTGCTTTGCTTTGTTTTGCTTTGCTTTGCTTTGCTTTGCTTTGCTTTGCTTTGATTTAATTTGTTTTGCTTTGCTTTGATTTAATTTGTTTTGCTTTGCTTTGCTTTGCTTTGCTTTGCTTTGCTTTGTTTTGTTTTGCTTTGGTTTAATTTGTTTTGTTTTGCTTTGCTTTGCTTTAATTTGTTTTGCTTTGCTTTGCTTTGTTTTGTTTTGCTCTGCTTTGCTTTAATTTGTTTTGCTTTGCTTTGCTTTGCTTTGCTTTGCTTTGCTTTGCTTTGTTTTGTTTTGTTTTGTTTTGTTCTGTTTTGTCCATCGACACACAGTTTCTACATCTTCTCAAGATGCATTTGGTCTGTTCCAGCTGCGCTCGCGGATATTTCTGAGATGGTCGTGCAGCTTCACGGCACCCTCATCAAGATGGAGAACTTCCAGAAGCTTCTCGAGCTCAAGAAAGACCTCACTGGCGTCGAGGATCTCGCCATTCCTGGACGGGTCAGTTCTGACGGGCTTGAAATCAGAAAGGTGGACGAGTTGGATAGAAATGTTCTGGTGTGACCTGGTTGTGTCTGTTTTGACAGGAGTTTATCAGGCTTGGTTGTCTCAGCAAACTCTCTGGAAAAGGTCTACAGCAGAGAATGTTCTTCCTGGTAAGAGCCGCTCACTCTCTTATACTAGTAACGAAGTACTAGACACCTGTTACAGCCAGATGGTTTGTTAGAATTATGATCTATTCAGACTTGCAACATCCTTTATCAAAAGTACTGTATTGGTTTGATTGCTGTATTAATAATAAAAGAGTACTTCAGTGTTTTTTTTTTATTTTATGTTGTATTTGATCATTTATTATGTTTGTTTAATTTATTCATAAAAACAACAACTTAGTGTTCATTTATTAATATTTTTGATCATTTATTATTTTGTTTTGCTTTATTATTTGTTTATTTTATTTCTTTTACTTTATTAATGTTTTTTTTGATCGTTTATTATTTTTTTGTATTTTATTTTTTGTTTTATTTTGTTACATTTTCAATGTATTAAATATTTTGTTTTACTCTTCATTCTGTGATTGTTTTGTTTGTTATTTTTAAATGTATTATTTTTGTTCTATTTAACTTTTTTAATGAATGATTTATGTTGTTTTCTTTTGTTTTATTTTAAATGCATTCTTTTTATATTATTATTATTAATTTTTTTTTTTTACTTTAATGTTTAATTTTCTTATTGTCTATTTTATTATTTTGTATTTTGTATCTTTGTTTCATTTTATATATTCATGTTTTGGTTGTATTTTACTTTTTATTTTATTATTACCACAGTATGATAGTCTAAGTAATGACCAAAACGTATCATGATATTACCATGTTTTTGACCCCTGCTATAGTAATACTGTGGTATTTTTTGAAGTGCCATGGAATACTAGTTTAAGTGAATCATCTTTCTTGACAGTTTTAAGAGAGATAAAACAATGAACACTATTGTATTCCTTTCTCCTCTTGAATTTGTTTGCAGTTCAATGATGTTCTGATGTACACGAGTCGAGGGATGACAGCCTCCAATCAGTTCAAAGTGAACGGCCAGCTTCCTCTGTACGGCATGACGGTGGGTAATATTTGATTCATTTCTGACCACAACATAAACAGTGATGTTTCTTTCAGCTCTGTATATTATATAACTTCACTGACAGTACCATTCAGTACAGCAGCAGTGCCTGTGTTTTGGCCGTGTTACTAATTGCACATTCACACAAACAGGAGCTCCATTGTTCTGCAGGCCACAGCTAAATTGCATATTGCATGTAAATGTAATTATCCAGAAACACGGATGCTGAATTGCAATCTTGATGAGGTTTTAACTGAAAAATAATGAACGCTTTTGTTCAGACCTCGGCGCAGGAGAATCGAGGGACAAAATAACATCAGTGATGATTGATTTTATTTTTCTTCTTTTGGCTTTGAGGTGAAATGTGAGTGTTCGTAACCGATGGGTTAATCTGTCGTGTTTGTGTAGATCCGTGAGAGCGAGGACGAGTGGGGCGTCCCACATTCCTTCACTCTGTTTGGACAGAGACAGTCCGTCGTCGTGGCCGCCAGGTAATTAACATGCTCACTAATTAACCTGTTCAGGGCTTAACTGGTTAATTATTACAAGAACGGCTGGCTTTATGCTCGTCAGTGTCAGTGTCAGTTGTTTTCTCGTAAGACTAGTTTCTTTATTTCTTGATTATATAAATTAGGGAATGCAGTTCTGAGTAAATCAAGTATCAGTAGATTGTAAAAAGTTATGAAGTGTTGTTGTTGTTGTTCTGTGATCAAATGCAGTGTTTTGCAGCATTACATAAAAGCTGCTTCTAATGCATTTACTGAACTGAGTTTAGAGAAGAGCTGCACAGCAGGAAAAACCCACAGAAATACTACAGGATTTTCAGTTGAGATTCTGACAGGACAGAGCACAATGTTTTTAATAATAATAATATTATTATAATATATAATATGAATAATAATATTAATAAGGGCTGCCATCAATTTTTCTACTACTACTACTACTACTACTACTACTACTACTACTACTAATAATTATAATTAAAAACTATTTTTCTCATCTGATATTATTATTATTTTATAATTATTACATATAACAACAATATTATGAATATTAATATTCATATTAAGAACAAAAATACTACTAGCAGTAATAATACTAATACTACTACTCATAATAAACTAATTTTACAATTATAAATAAACAATTATTTTTTATAATAATATACAAAAAAGAAAAATTGTTTGGTTTTAAATAATAATAATAATTATATATTAATAACTATTATAATAATTAAAATATTTTTTCTTTTTATCTGATTATTATTATTATTATTATATAATTATTACATATAATAATAACAATATTCTTAATATTCATATTCATATTCATATTAAAAATAAAAATACTACTAATACTACTACTCACAATAAACTAATTTAACAATTATTTTGTTTACGATAATATATGAAGAAGAACAATTGTTAGGTTTTAAACAATAATAATAATAATAATTATTATAATTAAAAACAACATTTTTTTTGTATCTGATTATTATTATTATTATTATATAATTATTGCATATAATAATAACAACAATATTATGAATATTAATATTATTATTCATATTAAGAATAAAAATACTACTAGCAGTAATACTACTATTACTACTAATAAACTAATTTAACAATTATTTTGTTTATGATAATAGATGAATAAGAAGAAAAATTGTTTGGTTTTAAATAATAGGGTTAGGGTTAGAGTTAGGGCTAACCCTAACCCAATAATAATAATAATAATAATAATAATAATTGTTATTTATTATAATATATAAATAATAATGGTTATTATTAATGCTAATAGTATTAGTAGTATTATTATGTAATTGTAAGTGTTTATTTGAGACTTTATTTTAGTAATTTTTTCGTAATCTACTTCGTGCTGATAATGATAATGCCCCTTAACTAAAATGGGTGGTGAAATCAAACTAAAGTGGTGAAATCCTAGTATCGCTGTCTTCAGTGCTTTGATTGACAGAAGCTGTGTTACTAGCGTCCTCTCAATGCCTCCGCAGCTCAGCGTCTGAGATGGAGAAGTGGGTGGAGGACATCAAGATGGCCATTGAACTGGCGGACAAATGCAACGGCTCCTCGGCTGAGATCCTGTCCAGCAGTTTCACGGACAGCAGTGAGTTTTCTCGTTAACTGCCTGTTCACTTCTGCTAGAGCTGATTCACTGATCTGACCCACAGGGCATCATGACATAGAAATACTGTGAGTGTTTGCACTGCGTCATGTTCCACAGGTTCCCAGTCCTGCGGTCTGATACACACATGCTCTTTTTCTTCTGCTTCATTCACAGCAGCTAAATCTCTTCTGCTTGTCTTTCATCACATTGTTCCTGTCGTCTAGACGTGGAGTTTGATGTCATTGTGATTTGACTGTTTGCGCTGTGTTCTGTCTCCTGACCTGATGCATGAACTCATATCCAGTTTCAAAGTATTGACAGAGTTTTTGTTCGCTGTCTTTGTCTCATGAAAACTTCAAAGGACATCGTCTACCTGCTTTATATTGATTGTTGTAATTGTCTATGAAATGTTTGTTTTTTTATTTTTTACATTTATTTAATATATAATATTATGTAATAATATTTAATATAATATATTATTGATACATATTATAATATTTAATATACTAAAATAAAATATGTAATTATTTTACTTATAACTACTTTTTTCTTTCTATATTTGTTGATATTTATTTAATAAATGGTTTCAATTCATGAAATTATTATTTTTTTATTTAATATATATATATATATATATATATATATATATATATATATATATATATATATATCTATATATATATATAATAAAAACATTATTTATAATTAAATTAAAAATATATTATTTATAATTATTTTTATGAACAAATTATTTTTTTAATTAATTTTACATTGTCTATTAAATGTTTTTTTACACTTATTTAATATATAATATAATTTAATAATAGTTCATATAATATATTATAAATATATATTATAATATTTAATATACTAGAATATAATATATAATTATTTTACTTACGTCTAACTACTTTTTTCTTTCTATATTTGTTGATATTTATTTAATAAATGGTATCAAATCAAGAAGTTATTATTTTTTTATTTTTTTATTTTATATATATATATATATATATATATATGTTATTTATAATTTTTTTATGAACAAATTTTTTTTTTTTATTTGACTTCATTTTACATTGTTTATTAAATGTAAAATTATTTTAAAGTATTTTTATGTGTGTTTTTTTTTTTTTTTTTTTTTTTATATATAGAATGTCCAAAACATTCGTTTTTCAGACATGGTACTACCATTAGTTCTACCATGGTATTTTGGATGTGCACTATGGTATTCTTGAAGGTACTTTGAATACAGTGATGAGTACTTATAGTGTACAGTGTATAGTGTGATAGTATCTATAGTGATTACCATATTTATGGACCCCTGTGTATTAATTTGATGCTCTGCAGTACCTGAAGGCTGTTTTTACCATAGTACATATGGTACAAAAACACATAACCTCAAGAGATCACCACCTTCCTTTGTTTTCTTGTTTAAATGGCTGCTCTTCCCACATTTCCCAGAATCCCCTGAGGAATCTAGCGCCGACCAGGAGTCAGAAGACGACCTGAGCGCCTCGCGGACGTCTCTGGAGCGGCAGACGCCTCACCGTGGTAACACCACGGTTCACGTGTGCTGGCATCGCAACACCAGCGTGTCCATGGTGGATTTTAGCGTAGCTTTAGAGGTATCCAGAGCTCCAGAGCGCCGTCTCTGTGTTTAACCTTCCTCTCTTTCTCTCTCTCCTCCTCGAGGAACTTCGACTGTTTTCAAGGCGTCACTCCTAATCGGTCCCACGTTGAATTTGTGCACTGTTCCACATTTCCATAATTTGAAATCTGGAATGAAATAAAGCAGAGAGTTTTATTGGTAGCCGAAAGCATTATCAGATGCATTGAACTTGAACATGAAAATAATCACTGTTCAATTAATAATGACAGAAATTTCATCCACTGCAGAAAATCCCGTTCTTAATGAGTATTTTTGTCTAATTATCCAGTTAAAATATCTAAAAATCCTTTACGCAAGATGCATTTTCAAGAATGATTCGATGACATTAATAGACTATTTAAGAATCAGAGATGAGCCTCCAAATAATAATTAAATCAAATCTTTACCACTACTAGATTTCACCCATTTCTCCACAGATTTAAACTATTTAAGATATTATAAAATTTAGTATCACTTATTCCTTTGAATAAGTACCGGTCAGAATAAGTATGTTTCATTTTTTGCATAAATGTATCTATTGCACTAATTGACGATGGAACATTATTTCACCCATATTTTGACGTTTAATTTTCACAGAGGTTATTTGAAACATTATAACAGACACTTTACGGGCTTTTTATATTCTCTCTGTGGATATAAAATCACTTTTGTAAATTTAATTTGATGCAGGCACCCAAAATCGGGATGTTTCGTCTTTGACCCATAAGCATTCAAAGGTTTTTTTTTGATCAGAAATACAGTAAAAATTTTGAAATATTTTTACAATTTAAAATAGCTGTTTTCTATGTGAATATCTATTGAAATGTAATTTATTTCTGTGATCAAAGCTGAATAAAAAGACTTGTTTCTCAAGTCAGTTGATCTTGTTTGAAGGATTTGTAGATGTTTTTACTGTAAAGACTCATTCAGAAGTGTGTTTGCAGTGTTTTAGGTCTTCTTCAGATCATCGGGCCGTGTGTGGTTTCCGTCTCCTGTCCGTGTCCATGTGTGTCTCTCATGTCTCTCTCTGTGTTTGTGTCTCTGTCCGGCTCTGTGTCCAGTCAGTCAGTCAGAGGCTCCCGCTGCGGCCCCGCTCAGGGCCCAGGGGCCCGTGTCTCTCTCTCTGGTGTGTTGGTATCGTGTCCAAAGCTTCTGCTTTAGTGAAAGCTGCAGGAATAGAGAGGTAAAACACGGACGCTTTCACGCACGATGATTTGCTAGCGTTCGTTTAGCACAGGGGCCACCAGACTCGGTCCCGGAGGGCCGTTGTGTCAAACCTTAATCAGACACACCTGAAGCAGCTAATCGAGCTCTTACTAGGCATCTAGATGGAGATAAACTCTGCAGGACCCAGTTTTGTGACCCCTGATTCAGTGGATGTTAACGTTCAAGAAAGCTGTTCCAGAAGAGCCTGGAGTTTGTGTTTGTTTTGTAAAGATCCCATGTAGAAGAAGAAGAGCTCAGTCTTGTAATGACAGGCAGGCTGTCTTCAAACCAGAGTTATTATTAACTAAAACGATTAAAAATAATTATCAGTGATCGAAAGAATGCGAAAATACAAATAAAACAAAAATACAAATTTTCTATTAAAAAAAAAGAACTTAATACACTTAAATGAAAATTATACTGTAAATGTTGCCTTGAAATATTTTAAATAAAAGTTAATGTACTTAAATTACTAAAACTACAATTGAAATTAAATAGAAATATTTCTTGGAGATCAATACAATAAATAATAAAAAAAAGTACAAAAAAGTGCAAAAAGTAACAGCGCATTAAATGTTTTTTTTATAATAATATATTATATATAATAAAATAATAATAATAAAATTATAGTTTTTGTGACCATTTTGAATTAGATTTAATTTTTAGATTACTTTCATTTAATGCGGTAAGTTTACAACAAGCTTCCATTTGTTTTTGTTTTTTTAAATAATATATTATATACAGTATAACAAAATAATAATATCTTGCATATAACCAAATTACTAACACTTAAAACTGAAAAAAATCATATAAATAAAAGCAGTTTCAAACATGTAAAAAAACTGAACAGAACTGTAGTATATACTGTATACTGTATAAATACTAAAATAACACTGGATCTGGTACAGTAGTAAATTTGACATTCCTGCTGTTTATTGGCTGTAGTGTCACACAGTCAGTGATTTGTCGAGGTGAATAACCTGCGGATAATTAAGCTGGATTTCTTCTGCTCTGCACATACAGCACTGTTGAATAAAAACAGCTGGATGAATTTGTGTTGTCTCTGAATGCTGACTGTACTTGGGCTGATGCTGCTTGAGTTCTGTGTCCTTCTCTCTTTGAATGTTGTTGAGTGTGTTTGCTGCTGCTTCAGCACAAATGTGATGAGACGTGTCTGTTTGTTAAAGAGGAGTCAAGGTTTAAAACCTGTTGGGATGAAATCGAACTGGATTTAACTTCACATTACATCTTAGAGATGCAGCACGCTATACTGTCTGATGCACCAACATAAACAAATAAATAGTGCAGATGTAATGCAAGAACATCTTTTATAAATAGTGCTTTTTTCTAATCAGATCTGAATATAAATTCAAGTGTCTTTGAATAATATGGCGACACTTTGTGCTGTCAGTCTCAAACACTCTCAAAAATCGACTGCTATTTATATGTTGTTGTGAGTATTTTGTGATCTCTTTTGATTTAAATCATGCATTACCTTTTTAATTTTAATGTCATGCATGATTGAAATCACAGTAGAAGACATCAGTGATGTTAGTTTACTAAATGCTATGTATTAGTAATTAGTAATAAAATAATATATTGCAGTATTATTGATATACTATTATAGTTTTTGTGACCATTTTGAATTAGATTTTATTTTAAGATTATTTTCATTCATGTGGTAAGTTTACAACGAGCTTCCATTTGTTAACAGTTAGTTTATTTAGAAAAATACTTCCAAGACATGTATTAATCTCAGTTAAAGTAGTTAATTCCAAAATATACTAAAGCATTATTAAAAAAATAAAATGTAATCAAATTTTTAAATTATTTAATGGACCTACGCTAACGTGAACTAACACTGAATATTTGTATTTTTTTGTATTTTTATCTTTGTTACTAATGTTAACAAAAATGGAAAAAATAAATAAATAAATACAAGAAGTACAAATGTAATGTTAGTTGATACTAGTTAATGCATTAACTAATAACATTAACTAACGAGATCTTATTGTGAAGTTTTAGTTATTTTGTTTTTGTAATGTAATTCTATGAAAATTTATTTTTTTAGTTTATTTAGTTGTATTTGCTGTATTTCAGTACTTAAAGGTACTCAGTCTGTAACCCTGGACCACAAAATCAGTCTTAAGTGTCAATTTTTCGAAATTGAGATGTATACATCATCTGAAAGCTGAATAAATAATCTCTCCATTGATGTATGGTTTGTTAGGAGCACAATATTCGTTCGAGATACAACTATTTGAAAATCTGGAATCTGAGGGTGCAAAAAAAAATCAGAATACTGAGAAAATCATCTTTAAAGTTGTTCAAATGAATTCTTAGCAATGCATATTACTAATCAAAAATTAAGTTTTGATATATTTACGGTAGGAAATTCACAAGATAACTTCATGGAACATGAGCTTTACTTAATATCCTAATGATTTTTGGCATAAAAGAAAAATCGATAATTTTGACCCATACAATGTATTTTTGGCTATTGCTACAAATATACCCCAGAGACTGAAGACTGGTTTTGAGCTCCAGGGTCACATATATTAATAATATAGATGGTGTTGATTTTGGACCCTGAAGTTGTATCTGAAGTATGTTTTCGTCTTTGCTCTTCAGAATCAGCTCTCTGGGAATCTTCTGAGAAAGTTCAAAAACAGCAACGGCTGGCAGAAGTTATGGGTGGTCTTCACCAACTTCAGCCTGTTCTTCTACAAAACCCACCAGGTCAGAAATGTTCCTGATGTGACGTGACGGTGCGGTGTCCGGCCGTGTCTCATGTGAGCGTCTCTTTGCAGGATGAGTTTCCTCTGGCCAGTCTTCCTCTGCTGGGATACTCCATCACCGTTCCCTCAGAGTCCGAGAACATCCACAAAGACTACGTCTTCAAGCTTCATTTCAAATCACACGTCTACTATTTCAGATCTGAGAGCGAGTACAGCTTTGAGAGGTACAGTACCAACACGAACCTAATACTGTTCAGAATGGACAGCACTGCTAATAATCCTTCAGTAGTTGTATTAGTTACATGAATAAATAAACAAATAAGTATTTGACAAATTTATTAAATGTATATAAATATTTCCTTTATTTTGTGTTATGCTTCAAAATGTTATACCTTTAGATATTTTTTATGTATAACATGCTACAAAAAGTATTTACAGAAAGTATAACATAATATACACCTAATATTTTAATTACAGTGTATATAATTGTATTTATTTTGTAATGTTTCTATAACAAAATGTTATACTTCATTTTAGAAAATTTTTGGTCTGTTTCTGAAATAAAAAAATACTTTTATTACAGAAGCATGCTACCAAAAATATTATGTTACAAATTATATTTTAAATGTAGTTTGTAATGTTTCTGTAACAAATGTTATACTTCGTTTTTGAGTTTTTTTTTTTCTTTCTTTTTTGCTGTTTCTATAATAAAAACACCTTACTACAGAAATATGATACCAAAAAATATATTTAAGGAAAAAAAGTACTACTTAAGAAATAAGTAATAATGAAGTAAAAAAAAAGTAATTAAATAAGTTAAAAAAACAAAACATTATGCAGTTTTAGGTGAAAATTTATATAAATATTTCCTTTATTTTGTGTTATGCTTCAGGAACAAAATGGTATACCTTTAGATACTTTTTGTAGTATGTTGATGTATAACGTGCTACAAAAAATATTTACAGAAAGTATGACATATACATATAATATTATAATTTATTTTATTTAAACAGTATATATATATATATATTGTAATGTTTCTATAAAAACAATGTTGTACTTTTTGCTACCATGCTACCAAAAATATTATTTATGTTATAAATTATATTTTTAATTTATTTTGTAATGTTTCTGTAACAGAATGTTATACTTCGTTTTTGAGTTATTTGTTTGTGCTGTTTCTGTAATAAAAATACTTTACTACAGAAATATCATACAAAAAAAATATTTACAGAAAAGTACTACTTAAAAAATAAGTAATAATGAAGTAAAAAAAAAAGTATATTTTTTTAATGCAGTTGTATGTGAAAATGTAAATAAATATTTCCTTTATTTTGTGTAATACTTAAAAATGGTATACCTTTAGATATTTTTTGTAGTATGTTTATGTATAACGTGCTACAAAAAATATTTACAGAAAGTATAACATAATATACATCTAATATTTTAATTTCTTTTATTTAAACAGTGTATATATATTTTTTATTTTGTAATGTTTCTATAACAAAATGTTATACTTCATTTTCGTTGTTTCTGTAATAAAAAATACTTTTGCTACCAAAAATATAATGTTATAAATTATATTTTTTAATTTATTTTGTAATGTTTCTGTAACAAAAATACGTTATACTTCATTTTTGTTTTAGTTTTTGTGCCATGTTTCTGTAATAAAAAAATTTACTACAGAAATATGATACAAAAATATATATTTACAGAAAAGTACTATTAAAAATAAGTAATAAGTAAAATAATAATAATAATAATTTCAAGTAATTATTAAAGTATTTATTTATTTTTGTCTTGAAAGTCCAAAAAGTTGAAGTTGAGATGTTAAAAGTGTTGCTGTCACTTTTGAATTGAATGTCAGGCGGACTGCAGTGCATTGTGGGATGTGTTTGTTGTGTTGTAGGTGGATGGAGGTGATCCGCAGCGCCACCTGCTCATCCAGTCACATCCGCTCTCTGAGCCGCAAAGAGCCACACGTCTACTGACCAAAGACTGTTCTCAATCAGGTCCTCTCTACACACTTTAACACGGTTCTTATGGAAGTTTTTCGTGTGCTATATCCTTGTTTCACTTTATTGTGAAGGCTTTGAAGGGTTGAGATGGAGGTCAGTGCCAAACACTTCCAGATCTACAGTTCCTTTCAGTGTGCAAAGACACAGTCCTCGTTCATCAAACTCAAGAGCTCATTCCTGTAAATCGTGCATAACATTTACAAGAAAGCTTTCAGGAATGGTTTATTGACTTGAATGCAGTGGTTATGTTGAATGCGATGATTTGTTCTTATGAATGTTTTATGAATGTGTTTTATGATTTTTTGTTTTGTATGATTTGGTTATGTTGAATGCGATGATTTGTTCTTATGAATGTTTTATGAATGTGTTTTATAAATGCTTTATTGGAGACTGGTTTTGTGGAGCTGAATGAGATGTTTTGATATTAGAGCTTTTTTTATTTGATTGTTTTTTTGTGTTTTTTTATGGGGGTGATGCTTTGTTTTTGTTGTAGTTGCACTACAGCTTTTATTACTGACTTCTGCTCTGATATTTCTAAAGGGTGATGCTTTGAAAATATGTGGGGGGAAGTGTGGGTGTATTTTTCACACAAAAGTGTAAATATAAGTTTTTTTTTTTTTTTTTGTTTTAAAAATATGTGTATTTTTTTTGGGTTTTTTTTTTTTGGTTTTTTAATGAATATTTTGCCCTGTTAAAAAAGTTACTAGCCTGACATTTTCTTTATTTTAATGCAAAAAATAAAAAGTTTAGTTTTTATTTTGATTTTATTAGTATTATTTTTATTTTTTCATTATTGTATTTGTGTGGTTTTTTTAATACAAAACTGTATGATTTTCATTACTGTATTAACAAGCATCTTTTTTTTTTTTTTTAAGAATATATTCAGAATTTTTGCATGAAAAAAAATAGGCTATTTTTTGGCCTGTATTGAGATACAATTTGCCCTGAAAATTTCATTATTGTAATTCAAAAATATTAAGTACAATTGTTATTTTACATAATGGTATTATAAAATTTACACTGTTTTCAATTAAACCAAAAATGTCTTGATTTTTACTGTATTAAATTGAAAAATTTAGAAAACTTTTTAAAACAGGAAGAAAAATAATCAAAAATATCTTCAAAAAATATGCTTGTTTTGGTGCAAAATAGAGTTTCACTTTTCACACTTACTGTTTAGTTTTTTTTTTTTTTATAAATATGGTGGGGGTATTTTTGGGGTGAAGTGACCTGGTCGTCCCATAGACCCGAGTCTATGCACAAGCTGGATTTGTAATGTTTTAAGCCTGAGATGTACGGCACATGTTGCTTTCTTGAGTTTTTTGCGTACTCGAAATCTTTATTTTTTTTTTGTAGGAAGTTTTTTTTATAAGTTTTTTTATTAACTGTGAAGCGCTACTAACTGTTTATTTGTAATGTTTAGTTTTGAGGGATCAGTACACAGTCCCTCATGATTAGCCATTATTCTGTCATGGTGCAAGAAAAACAACAAAACAGAAGGAAGCCGGCTGCCTTTTTATCCAACTGCTTGAGTGCCAAAATTCTTCTCTTTAAACTTTTTTTTAAGCATTCTTTCTTAATGCATATACATATATATAAAATTACAATATGGATTATATGTTGGCAGAAATGTATGTTTGACAGTGCGTGAATATGTTCAGAATAAATCCATATATATATACAGATGTGATGCATTTCTCATCATTTTCATGATAATAATGAAAACATTCAGAAATGATTTTATTGCAACAAAAAAAAAATCTGATTTTATTGTAGCGTGCAGTATAGAAAACTCATAATAAACACTTCTACAGCATAGTCCTCATTATATATATATATATTATATAATATATAATATATATATATATATATCTATATATATATAAATAATATAATATAATATTAAATTCTTATTCTCCAAAGAAAGGTTAGATTTTTGTGATTTTTTTTTTTAAAATAAAAGATCAAAAGGATTAACAATGCAGATTTATTTACACAGCCTTCTTTGATCATATTTATCAAGTGTACCAACAATTCTGACCACACGTGAGTGTGTGTACATATGCATGCATGAATTTTGTAACATCTAAATGATAAATGGACGTGACTCTGGCAGATGTGGTAACTTGTTAGTTCTGGACCCTGCTGATTGTTAACGGTACAGTCGTTACTCGGGGGTTCTATCCTCAGGAAGCACATATTTCAGTGCGTGGTCACCGTACGCATCATAACTCTCGTATGTTTGGTTCTGGAGCCACGCGGGTTCATGTTTGCTGTACACAAATGCCTCCTCGAAGCGTCCAGGCCTCAGTGTGTGTTCTCCTTCACCGTCCCCGTCCTGCACCTCCAGCTGGATCTTGGTGCGCTGGTACCTCTCTGGACAGCCTTCAAACTTGTCCAGGAAGTCCAGCATCTGTTGGTCCACGCGGTAGAGCTCTCCGTAGACACGCTGACCCGTCCCGGGCTCGTTGAGCAGGAAGGGGATGTTGTATTTGGTGGTGATCACGAGCGGGTATGGCTCTACGGTTCGAGCGCGAGCGAGGAACTCGGCCTGACCGTTAGAAGCGTTCTCCATCCTGAAGTAGTTGGGCTGGCCTTTCTTCAGCGTGCCGTAGACAAACACCCGAGTCATGTGAGCCACGGGACAGACCACACCGACCATCAGCTGTGGACACAGAGACACTCTTGAACATTCGAAATCAGTCAAACATCCACACACTAACAGAAAACAACCCTGTATTCTCTCAGGATAAATCTGTTACATTAGCTAGATTTTTATTTCTACTTTTTATAACTAATGATATGTCATGCATTATAGTTGTCAACATTTAAAGTGAATCAAAACCTTTCATCAAAGTTGTCCTAAAAGTGTGTTCTTGTCTCAGGACAACTTTGATGAACTTTTTTTTTGATCCACTTCAAATGTTGACTACTTTATATAAACTGGTAAAAGTAAGTAAATGTTTAATGTAATTATTTATATATATATAGTTTTTATAATACTGAGGGCCTTGTGTCTTGGAAGAAATCCTACAAATATTAGGCAACAGTGTATAAACATTTTTTTTAATGATATAACAATGTTGTTTGACCATTGTATATGCTGACAATATTTAAACAGACGTTTTCAGTTTGCTCACATACAAATTAAGCTGTAGGAGAAACAGCACTTCAAAATAATAATAATAATATAAACATCTGTAATTAATTAATGGCTTTTACATGAATGACGAACTGAAATTAAAATAAAATAACCCTTACAGAATTTCCTTCATTTGTCACTTATAAAGATCTAAAACTGCTAACGTTAGTCGTTAAAAAAAAAAAAAAAAAAAAAAAGTAAGGTTAGGCCTGTTGTCAAAAGTGTCAGATGTTGAGATCGATGATAAAAACTCAATCTTAGTCTAAAAGTAAAATTATAGCATGACACGTTTTTTTCTGACACGCGATTTTCATAATAAAAGCACGAAAAATACAAACGCACACACATTTATTAAGAATGCGATCAAACTCGTTTTGATATTCATGCTTGTTTCTGGTCAAATGTCTATTTTATTCGATCAGCCAAGCTGTCATATGTTCATTTTAAACCACAGATGATCAGACATTATATCACAGTTTAGATGAAAACACAGCCACGTGAACTCTTATGATATTACTGACATTAAATCACTGCTGCTCTCTTGTAAACACACGCTTCACCAGCCAATAAAGAGCTAAACCAGAAGAAAACTGGCTCTCTTACCGTTAATATAACAGATCCTTTCATTTATCAAAGATACAACTGTGAGTTCGGGAGAAAACAGGACCGAGCTGCTGAAACACTAACAGACTACAAACAAAAACATTCTGCGCTCCATATATGGAAAAGTAAGGAAGTGACGTGTGTCATTACGTCACATGACATGAGGGATGGGCGGGGTTTGGTATGAAGAAAGAACGAGCCGTTTCGCAATACCAAGTACGCAAATTCGGATGTTTACAACACAGAGAGGCAACAAGAGATCAAGACTTGTCAAACTACACAAACTAATAAATGAAAATAAATTTTACACAACATTAACGTGACCTACTGTAATGACTGACAGGCGACAGTGCTGTGAAGTGTTTTAGTGGTGAAAGGGCGCCATCTAGTGGTCAGTCTGTGTATCTGCACGGTGACCTGATCACATACTGTCACTGAATGAGAAAAGCTCAATCAGACTCTGAGAGTACAGTAAAATATTGGTATTGCACTGGAAGTGATTAAAAATTCGTTAAAGTTCATTTTTGCTGTTATTGTGAGTACAGCTGACATAAAAAGCTTTAAATAAATAAATATAAATGTGCATTTTTATTTCTAAGATAAGGTGACGTATACACGTTCTAATGCCTTAAAAAATATTAATATAAAATCAGACTCCACAGAAAGTGACAGCTTTATTTGTTATAATTTCTTTTATTTGAAAAAAAAAAAAAAAAAAAAAAAAATATATATATATATATATATATATATAATATTATATATATATATATATATATATCGATATATATATATATAAATATATATATATATTTTTTTTTTTTTTTTTTGTGGGAGTCTGAGATTGTAGATTGTATATGTATGTATATAGTATAGGTATTCTATCTATTATGTATATATCTATGATCTCTCATGTATACTATGTCTATATATATATCTATATATAATATTATATATATATATATAATATATATATAATATATGATTATATAATATTATATATATAATAAATATACATTATACACCTAATCCATAACATTTTGATCAAACCAATCAGGTTATCTTCAAGGTAATAAAATTAAAATAACATTTTGATCAAACACATCAGTTGCTTTTGTTCATCAACTATAAACTCAGACCCCACAGAAAGTGCCGGCTTTAATGTAGTTAGTGGCTTTTTTTGTGCTTTAAGATGCATAAAATGTAAAGGAGAGTATTTTTCTTAAACCTTAAAGCTCCCGAGGAACCCTTCATTCTTTGAGAAATGGTCTCGTTAATGTTGTGGCCGCCCGCAGGACATTTGAGCTTCTGGACGTCGTAAGAGACCAACGCAGCAGGAGATGAGATTTAGATTTGCTTATTTTAATAAAAGTCTTAGAGCTTGAAAAAGATGGATAGAGCACATTACATGACGAAACGGCTGATGGTGCAAAACATCACAGGAGTTCAATGAGCCGGTGACTGTATTTCTGCACATCATCCATCCAACGATTAATACATGACACTTCTGTGATTTAATGTGTTTAACACACGCACACACACACACACACACGCACACACACACACACGCACACGCACATGCACACACACACGCACGCATGCACGCACGTGTCAGCATCTGAGTCGCCTAATAAACACACTTCAGTGAGAAACACTCATGAGCATGAGACCAAAAGTCTCAAATCTGGGCTTTCCCCGCATTTAAATCCATAAATCTTTTAGGGTATTAATAAATAAATAAATATTTTTAATGTTATGACTGTTTTAAATGACATTCTAAAAGACATTCTAGATTTTGAAACAAATTTGAAACAAAAGAATGTTAAAATAAAGAAATATTCTAAGATTTTTTTTTTTTTTTTCAATTTCACATTTAGGATACAATAACATCATGAGGCTTTAATATTGTTAAAATATTACTTGATTTCTACTGTATTATTATTATTATTATTATTATTATTATTATTAGTTTGGTTGTAATAATCACCATAAAATAATTAAACATGTTTTCAGAGAATTCAATATAAATGTTTTGCATTGATTGTAGTAGTAGTAGTAAATGATTAAAAAAGTCATAATAAGTCATAATATTTATTATTATTATTATTATTAATAATATTTATTATTAATAGTAATATCAATTATTAAACATGTTTTCAGATAAGTACATTTTCTAATTACATTTAGAATCTGCCTATTGCATTATGTCATTGGCAGATTATAAATACTGATTAATAATATTAATAATAATATATTACAGCTATAATAATTATATTTCCAAATATTATAGTAAATAGAATATTTAGGCAATAATATGCATAATAAGCTGCGTAGCAACACAGTATTTTAACTTCTGCAACTTTCTGATGTCAGTCAGATGAACACATGTCCACATTCACACTCTAAAATAGTCATGCAAAACTAAATTATAAAAGAAAAAAGAAAAAATCTTGAAAAAGGGCTTCAGAAATAAATTAAATGAAGGCCGTGACAGAGTGGTGAGTCTGTGGGACTGTGATATCAGGACGAGCTGCAGGAGCAATAAGAGCAGATGTGCAGCTTCACTGAGTCATCAGTTATTGTCCCAGAGAGACGAACATGTCCCGCTCTTCCAGAGACACTGACACTGCTTCTGTGTTCAACAGCAGCCTCACTGCTCACTTAGCAGCGCATTATCATCAGCGGCGACAATTCACTCTGTACAGAGAAATCAACTGCATAACCTTCAGAAAGCACTCAATTCAGGAGCTCAACCCAGACTGACGATCTCTGACTAAAACTAAATCATTACATAAACATTTGAAATTAAATAAACCTTAACCAATACAAAAAATAAAAATTTTACTTTGTTTCCTTATTTTCATTTAGTTTAATTTAAGTACTAAAATGACTTAGACTTACTAAAATTGCTAACTAAAACTTGAATATAAAATAAAAATTAAATAAAAACTAAATATGCAATATAAGGCTATAATACTGTTGAGCAAGGTTATAATAATAAACATTATTATTATTAAAATATGGAGGTATAAATAATAACTATAATAATGACAGCAACAACAAAATTACAGAAATTAAAATAACTTAAACTAAAATAAAATCGTAAACAGACAGAGTAGACATATTTAAAACAAAAGCACTATATAACACTATAATAATGATAAACTGGTAATAATACTACTAATAATAAAATATTATTATAATATTGATGCATTAAATTAAAATAATAACTTTATATATATATGTGTGTGTGTGTGTGTGTGTGTGTGTGTGTGTGTGTATGTGTGTGTGTGTTATTTCACTAAAATTACTAAATGTGACTAGATATAAAAAAATGATAAAAACCAAATAGACATATTTAAAACAAAAACACTATAAGATAGCACTTTAATACCGCTAGGTCAACGTTAATTGTAGAAAAATAATAAATATTATTAAATAGTATAATAATAATAATAATAATAATAACTATTTTACTAAAGTGTTTAAAAATGGAAAATAAATAAACTAAAAATAACTAATCAAATAGCTAAACGAAAACTGAAAAACAATTAAATAGACACATTTGATAAAAAATATTATAAAAATGATGACAAAAAACTAATGACTAAACCTAAACTAAAATTAAAACAAATATAAAAATGAAATCTAATTAAAATATTAATAAATACTAATATTGTAGCAGTTTTATATAAGTAGAATTTTTGCAACATTACTAATCAATATGCAATGAAATAGCATCATGAAATCTCTTTAACGAGACCCAGAACAGAAGAAAACATATGCTGCATGTCTCATCTAAAGCACGTAGAAAGTAAAAACCAATGACTTGTGTTTAGATTATTTGTGCTTGATGATTAGAGGTGCTCATGATCTTCAACATGAACTCTGTTGTCACAGAATGAACATTAAACACCTTCACACTGAGAGGAAAGACACAAAACAGAGAGGAAAAAACAGACTGCATTGAAGCATCTGCTGAAGTGTCATTCAGGGCTTTCAGAGGTGAGACGGTCGCTGCGCCGTCATGTTCTGCTCATTATTACAAACACACAGCCAGATGTTTGAGAGTCAAAGCAGCAAGGACACACTCGTACCATCAGATACATTCATACGCAGCTACAGCCATACAACTGAACAAATACAGTGTGTTTGACTGAGCAAAGCTCACTGCTACAATGCAAAGTTGTTATAAGTGTGTTGCTAAGTGGTTGCTAGGGTGTTCTGGGCCATTGTTACTTGTGAGCACCTAGCAACCACCCACAACACACTGTAAACCTTAGAAACCATATAGAAAAGATTTAGAAACCACCCACAATACCCTAGCAACCACACATCTAACCACAATACCCTAGCAACCACACAGCTACACACTTAAAACCATCCAGAGCACATTAGTGACCATTTTGAACTGCCCTAGCAACCACCCACAACACCACAGCAACCACACAGCTACAGACTTAAAATTATTTGGAGCACCTTAGCAACCATATAGAAAAGTCCTGGCAACTATCCTAGTAACCACTCATTACACCCTGGCAACCACACAGTTACCCAAAACACCCTAGCAACCACACAGCTACACACTTAAAAGCATCCAGAACACACTAGTGACCATTTAGAAAAGCCCTAGCAACCACCCATAACAAACTGGAAACCTTAACAACCATATAGAAAAGCCCTAGCAACCACCCATAACAAACTGGAAACCTTAGCAACCATATAGAAAAGCTCTAGCAACCACCCAGAATACCATGGCAACCACACAGCTAACCACAACACCCTAGCAACCACACAGGAACACACTTAAAACCATTCAGAACACATTAGTGACCATTTAGAATAGCCCTAGCAACCACACACAACCACACACAACAAACTGGAAACCTTAGCAACCATATAGAAAAGCCATAGCAACCACCCACAATACCCTGGCAACCATACAGCTAACCACAACATCCTAGCAACCACCCACACCACCACAACACCCTAGCAACCACACAGCTACACACTTTAAAATTATTTGGAAAACCTTAGTGACCATATAGTAAAACCCTAACAACCACCCACAACACCCTGACAACCACATAGCTAACCACAACATCCTAGCAACCACTCACAACACCACAGCAACCAAACAGCTACACACTTAAAATTATTGGAACACCTTAGCAACCATTTTGAGAAGCCCTAGCAACCACCCACAACACCCTGACAACCAAACAGCTTCACACTTAAAATTATTTTGAACACCTTACCAACCATTTAGAAAACCCTAGCAACCATCCACTACACCCTAGCAACCACACAGCTACACACTTCAAACCATTCATAATAAATTAGCAACCATATAGAAAAGCCTTAGCAACCACCCACAACACCTTGGCAACCAAAAAAAAAAATAAATAATAAAAGTGTGAATTCAAAATGGTTTAAAAAGTCATATAGAGAGCCCTAGCAATTATCCTAGCAACCACCCACAACACCCTGGTTGCTATGGTTATGATATATGTTGTGAGCATCTGCTTAATGTTTCTTTAGAAAACTTAAAAGTTGGACTGAATTATCAGGGCTTTTATCACTGCATTGCATGTTTATGCGGCCTAATTTCACAAATGAACTCATAAAGTTCAAATTTATGATAATGTATTTTCATGTTGCATTCTAATGAACGGCAAATAAGATGCATCATTTGATTCTCGCTCATTCTGTTCATCCACTCCTCCTCCAAACACACAAAAAGCTTCAATCAAGCCCTAAAGATGTTTAACGCATGTTGGATTGCGCACGATTTCAGTCAATCCTCTGAGGAGAGACGGAATAATAGATTCAGAGAGAGCCGAGTCTAGTTTTCCTGCCTGGCTTAAAACGACGGGAAATTAGGACTCATTTACAGGGCGGTTTGTCTATAAAAGCAATTAGTCTTTCTCTCCTAGGATTCAGATCACAAGGGAACGTGTGGAGGAGGATGAGCTTCGTTTGCCTCTTTTATTGTTCATGCATATAGAGGAAAAACAGATTTGAACACACAAACTTCTGATTTGGAGGCAAACGTGTGGAAGCTTGTTTCTGCCGCAAATAAAATAAAATAAAATAAAATAAAATAAAATAAAATAAAATAAAATAAAATAAATAAAAATAAAATAAAATAAAAATAAAATAAAATAAAATAAAAAACTGAGGGGAATACAGTGATATTTAATTTAAGGTAAAATAAAATAAAATATAATAAAATAAAATAAAATAAAATAAAATAAAAAATAAAAAATAAAATAAAATAAAATAAAATATAAAATAAAATATAAAATAAAATATAAAATAAAATAAAAAATAAAATAAAAAATAAAATAAAATAAAATAAAATAAAATAAAATAAAATATAAAATAAAATAAAATAAAATATAAAATAAAATAAAATAAAATAAAATAAAATAAAATAAAATAAAATATAAAATATAAAATATAAAATATAAAATATAAAATAAAATATAAAATAAAATAAAAAATAAAAAAAATAAAAAAATAAAATAAATAAAAAAATAAAATAAAATTCTCACAATTTTTCTTGCAATTACTAATTTATATCTTGCAATTCTGACATTTTTCTGAGTTTATTGTTTCCTTTCAGAGTTTTTTAAGGCAATTTTGACTATTTTCTTACAATTGCAAGATTCTTTTGCTCACTATTACTCACAATAGCGAGTTCTGGTAGTATCTGGCAATTCTGAGAAGAAAACGTCAAAATTGCGAGATATACATTTGAAATAGCAAGAAAAAAAGTCAGAATTGTGAGCTCAAAAGTTGCAATTATCTTTTTAATTTTTTATTCAGTGGCAGAAATGCATCACTGCTGGACTGTGAAAAATATACTGAGAAACGGGATGATTAGGCCTGTTTCTGGTGCAAATACAATCAAAACAATCAAACATACAATCAAAACCGGACTAGTTCAGATTTGTTTTCGTTACATCAGCTGACAGGATGTAAAATTGGGACGTGATGTTTCCATAGAGACCGAATGAAGACTAGAGGGATGGATGGCATGATGTAAATCAATACGCAGTTATGAGGGCACGCTAATTGATTTTATTAATGAAGTGCACCACACTCCACAAGACAAACAGATAGATAATTATCATCTACTCTTGAGCTTTACAGAGCAGAGTTTAGATGAGGTCTGCGCTCACATCAATATGCTGACATATGAGCACCACTGTGTGTGTGTGTGTGTGTGTGTGTGTGTGTGTGTGTGTGTACTGGTATATATGGTTTATGCGGCACAAATGTGTATAATGACATGGGTGCTACAACATTAACATGGTTTATGAGGACACTTCCTGTGTCCCCGTAAAACAAAAGGCTTAAAAAACATACAAAAAAATAAATAAATTAATAAATAAAAATAAAAATAAAATATATATAAATATATAGTTTTCATTTTAATTTCAGTTTATGTTTAGGTAATTAATTGTTATTTTGCATTTTTGTCATTTATTTATATTTTGAATTAACATTTTTATTCTTTAAATTTTTATTTTAACTTTAGATTCAGTAATTTTGGTTTGTGCTTTTGCATTTGTGACTTTTTTATTTAAATCTTTTTAGCTAACAATTTTTATATTTAATTGTTTTCATTTTAATATTAGTTTATGCTTTAGTAATTTTGTTATAAGTTTTGTCTTTTTTTTTTTTTTTTTTTTTTTTTTTTTTTTTTTTTTTGTCATTATTTCTTTATAGCTTAAATGAACTTTGAGTTCATAATAATATTTCTGTTTAGTTACTTCTACTTATTTATCTGAGTTAGTTGCCGAATCAACATTTTTTTTTTAATATATTTTTAGTTTTCATTTTAATTTCAGTTTAAGTTGTAGTAATTTTATGTAATTTTGCATTTTGACATTTTTATATTTTTGGTTTTAATTTTCATTTTAGTTTAATAATATTTCTGTTATTTAGTTATTTTTAGTTCCCAAAGCAACATGTTTTAAATTTTCCCATTTAATATTTTATTTTAGCTTCCTTTCAAATACTTTTATTTATTTATTTATTTATTTATTTATTTATTTTTTTATGTGAGTTTTAATTAACATTGCAGGACAAGATTAATTAACATTGCAGGACAAGATTAATTAACATTGCAGGACAAGATTGGTATTTTTGTGAAGACTGTTTTCTAAACCCAAGGCAAAAGAAGTGAATGAATTAATGAATCAATGAATGAACATTCATTCGAAACATTAAAATAAAGTAAATATAAACATTTATGCTCAGATGCTGCATACTGTATACTGCATAGGTTTTGAAGTACATGAAACAGCATGTAATATGCAATGATAAAATGCATGTGTTGTGCATTTTTATTTAGCATATTTGGGATATTTAATTAAAAAAATGTTTTAATGTTTAATTGTATGGTAGGATACAGTATTCCAGGTACTGATGCATACTGCACAGTCTGACAAATGCATCCTAATATTCTTACAGGCAATATGCATACTAAGCACAGAAACTGTGCAATAAACTATCTACATTTAATGCAACAAGAAATGAATTGCACTCCAAAGCTGTTTGAAATGACATGATTCTGCATTACGAGCCGCAGCAGAAAGCTCACATCACAGGCAGTGTAAATGCAATTTGTTTTCTTATGCATCCAGTTGTTGCTCCGCCTTGTTGTGATTTTCTATGAATATCTAAACAGCACCAGCACAAACACTGCCTGCATTAACACCAGGCTGCCGTTACCAGCTCAAGCACTAGATGGTGCTAGAAATCCTCGTTAAAAAGTCACCGACAGGAAATGATGGCGAGCAAGAGAAGGTTTTGCCCTCGAAATCTGACCAAATTATTAATTAAAGCCTAAGCCTTCCCTTGGGACTCAACAAACAAATAAAACTAACAACCGGCCTCTGCAATTGTAACGAGGATTTAGAGCTTCTGGAGCTGTGCTGTTAATATCATTATCAACAACCGAGATATTTGTACAAATGCACAAATTGAATTTAGATTGGGCACGAGGGCCAGAGCATTTCAGCAGCATGAAATGATTCGATGGTGTGAATAGGGCCAGACCGCAGGAGAGGTCATGATTAATACATTTAAAAGCTGCAGAAATCAATAGCAATTGTGCAAAGGGTGCTTAATATGAAGGGCCGGCCCTTGATCACTGTGTGCTTTTTATCTGGGGCCACGCTTCATTTCGGCGGAGCTGCTAACACAAGCACTAAATGACCACATGATAGATTAAAGTCTATTATAAAACAGATAGTTAAAGGCTGTACAGTCGGATTGGATGAGCCACACTCATCACTGCTGCAAAATAGCTGACGTAAACAAACCCGCTCTATATTAAAGCCTGCAGCTCTTCATGTGTCTTGAGGAAAGTGTGCTGGGTGTTTTTTTCACCTGCTGGGCCAGAAAAGGGCGAGGAAATCCCGAGAGCAGAAGATCATAGATTGCCAGTTGCTAAGCAATCACAAAACAACCGCCTAGCAACGCCCTGCCAACCTCCCATAATAACCCATTTCCATGTTGACAACCTTTGCACAGACAAACATCATTTATTTAAAAAAAAGTAACAATGTTTTACTAACCTTTTACATTCAAAAATTAAGTTGTTCACTGATAATCTTTTAAAATGTAGATTTATTAGAATTGTTTATCCAAACACCCCCCCCCAAAAAAAATACATAATTTTAATGACAAATTAAAACATATCGTTTTAATTATATTACATATATTTTAATAAAAATATTTTACTGATGAATTAAAAATGATAATTTTAATGACATTATACAATTATAATTTTAGTCAGATTGTGTGTGTGTGTGTGTGTGTGTGTATATATATATATATATATTATATATATATATATATATATATATATATATATATATATATATATATATATATATATATGTAATAAATGACTAAATTACAAATTAAAAACTATTTTTGTCACATATATTTTATGTAATAAAAAAATAAATAACTATGACAAATTAAAAAGTATTACATTATATTGTAATCATCTAATAATTTTAATGAGAAATTAGTTAAAAATGTAAAATGTCTTATGTATATTTTTTCTACACCTATTTTAAAGGGTCACTAAAATTCCTTATAAAACATTCTGTAAGTTTCAGAACTCAAAACTTTGTCATTACTCTAAAAACAGCTTATATTGAAGGCAGTCTGCCAAAACCACAGCTTTTACAGTGTCCTACTCTATGATGTCATAGTGTGGATAAGCACCGCCTCCGCAGAAGAAGATCAACGCCTGCTTTGACATCACTGCATGTTTAGCCCCGCCCACCGATTCACACACATAGTGTTTATGATAGAGGAGAACGCGCAGGTCTACGCAGAAACCAAATTATAAAGATGCTCTGAAGAAGACAAGACGCTGTGCAGTGCCAAGCATTGCCTTCCTTCTGATCCCAGTGTTAGGAAAGAGAGAATTAACTTTATTTTTAATCAAGTGCCAGACTGCATCAGTAAGCACTAGCTTCTCTAATCTTTTTGTATTCTATCTGTTTTCTTTTTATTTATTATACAATTTAAAAAAGGCATCTAACACAATTCTTTTTTTAATTATTATATAATTTATATCTAAAAAAAACCTTGCTAAGTGTAATGTGTTAAGCTAACTGAGACTTGTTATAGCACTTGTGTATCATTGCTCTTTTGTTGATTTTGATTGCTTCCATTGTCCTCATTTGTAAGATAAAAGCATCTGCTAAATGACTAAATGTAAATGTAAATTATGATGTTTTTTGATGCAAAAATCGTGAACACATTATAAGTGGCCCTCAGAGAACAGTACAAAATAAAAAAAAACAAAAACAAAGGCAGTTCATGACCACTTAAATACATAAAATAAGCACTGACAATATGATTTGAAAACTGCAATAAAGTCAGTGAATAATGATGTAAACTTTGGCCTGTTCCTCATCTAAAGTCATCATATTAGGCTATACTTCGGGAGACTTGGAACAACATATGAGCTGTGCTATGTTTTCATTTGTCGTTGTAGAGCTAGATCATTCAGGATATCCTAAAACTCTCCACATTTTGAAAAACTCTACACAGTTTGGTTGCTCGATTCCCTTTAAAATCAGCAGACGGACGGGCCGCTGCAGCGCAGTCCCACAATCCCCTGGGGCTGACCAGCGCTCTCTTACTGATGTAAACAGAGTAAAGCTGAGTCAGTCTGTAAGCCTACGTGGTTGTGTGCATGTAATGAGTGTGTGTGTGTGTGTGTGTGTGTGTTTTATTCGTCAATCCCGTGGGCAGACTCTTTGAATTAATGTCAGCTTTTACTCGCCCTCTATTTTTACGTTTGCTAATGAGACATGAGACTGGAGAAATGTAATTAGAATATCCAAATCAATTAGAGCACGTTATTCCTACCGCATCAAAGCTCAATACAGACTTTGAGAATTGTGTAACTCGTGTTGTACATAAACGCCAGCCCTCCTCCTGTGATATTTCCATTAATGGGTGTAGTGCTTAAAATGTTACGACCACCCCTATTATCTTTACAGCAGCTGTTTTAATTCATAAATGTATTATGTGTTCATGTCTAGGCTATTTTATTCATAAAAGTCACGGGGCAGCGACAGCGTCGACAGCATGTTTCTGTGTGTGCGCAGTGCAGTCTCAGGCTCT
This sequence comes from Cyprinus carpio, assembly GCF_018340385.1. Lineage (NCBI taxonomy): Eukaryota > Metazoa > Chordata > Actinopteri > Cypriniformes > Cyprinidae > Cyprinus > Cyprinus carpio. The sequence continues at coordinate 23,249,881 of NC_056597.1, read as the reverse complement.
CTCTCTCTCTCTCTCTCTCTCTCTCTCTCTCTCTCTCTCTCTCTCTTTCTCTCTGTGTGTGTGTGTGTGTGTGCGAGTTATGTTTGTGGGTTTGTGTGCATAAATTAAAGCAGCGCATTAATATAGAACGGTGATTGAACTGACTTGGAACTACCTGTACATGAAAGAGTTTTATTGCATGCCTGCCAGCCAATCAGAATCCAGTATTCAGACAGACCATGGTATAAATATATATATATATTCCATGGTTTAGGTTTAATTTATTTTTACTTTACTAACTTTTTACTTTAATTCTATATTTTAACTGTAGTGTTGTGACAAACTTATTTCAATATTAATATACATTTTAATGAGAAATTATATAATTTTCATTACATTAAATTTTTTGTAAAACACTGTTTGTACTATGAAATATTTTGTATATATTTTGAACAGACATTAACTACATTAAATGTAACAGTTTACAAAAAAAAATTGTTTATATAAAAATATCTGCCATTATGTATTACCACCAATTTATATCATCCTGTTTTAAGTTATAAATAAATAAATAAATAAATAAATTGAATGAACGAATTGAACGAAAAAAAAGTTAAATTGTATACATTTTTATAAAACTTTATTTGTATTATAAAACATTTTAGTATTTTTTTTTGTACACAAATTATCATATCATTAACCTAAATTAAACAGCATATCCAAAAATTTAAATTCTGTCATTATGTACTCTCCCCCATTTGTCATTCCAGTTACAATTATTATTATTAGTTATTTTTCATTATTATTTCTTATGTTCATCTTATTTTACTATTGATTTACATTTAATGCACAGTTGTTGTAGCTGATGAGGATTACATTTCACTCAAGTTGTATTACAACTACATATATATATTTATTATTAACAAAATCTTGAATTTTGACTGAAAAAGCTCCATAGTTTAATATATTTTGAAGCTTCTTGGGCCACTGTATATGATGAACAGACAAAAAACGGAGGATTCTCAGAGAATGCAGTCTTACATTTCAGTCTGTTCCTCTTTGAACAACATGAGAGTTGTTGAAAACAGCTGAACATCGTCAGCTTTGGAAATGTGTTAATTTGAGACAGTTAACTTGAAAAATCTCTTAACACTTACATAAAGGTTTAAATAACAACACATTACCAGTCAAGTGTCGCACTTGCACTTCCTCTGTTTTAAAATACAATGTAAATTGGCTAAATCCAAATGAAGTGTCTGAAGTGAGTGGATTTTGATGGACGTTTGAGGAGTTAAAAGCAAGTAAACTTAGCAGCACATACCGATGCGCTAGAGACCACCTCAGTAACATCCATTCACAAGCTCACACACATTTCCTTCATAAAATATACTGTGAAACAATCCTCTCTCGTCTGTGATAGAATATGATTTAATGCCAATATAAACAGACTGTTGTGTGCTTGTTGTTATCCTTAAGTAAAGACTGACTGCTTCCCTAACTTAATTAAACAGGCCCTGTGGGAAAGAGACAAGACGAGACGAGCGTAACAGCAGGTACTGTGTGTGCTTCGTCTCTTCTGTTGTTTTTACCTGCTTAGGCATCGTTTTACATTTAACTTGCCTTAAAGCTGCTTTTTTAATTTCTTATTTGTGAAAAAAAGCTGCTTAAATGTAGAAAGCTTATTATTTATTTTTTTTTAACCACGTAGCTCACAGACTAACTTAATTTCTCTAAACGAGAGCTTAGTTAGCTCATTTCTCATGTGAATCATGTAGTTTTGGGCCCAACAGCGCTAACAACAAAACACACAGAAAACAAGTAAGTCTCAGATGACAGGGATGTAACGCAGGTCAAATCGGAGACAACAGCATTTTCATTTATGCTGCTTTTGTTCCACGTTTGCATAGTTGATGAGTATAGTGATGAGCAGATTATAAGCCAGTAAAAATGGCCTCTGATGTCACATTAAACAGAAAATAATACAGTTTACAAATAGAGCAAACATGAATTAAAAAAAAAAAAATAAGTGCATGTTTCACTTACCAATTTTAGCTCTGTTTTAGATACTTAAGTTAAAATTTGAAAAAAAAGAAAGGGATGACAAGTGGGTGATAATACATTTAATTACAAAAATGTTTTATAAAAATATATAGCCTACAATGTAACTAAAAATAAAATAAAAAAATAATTAACTTGGCTTAAATTAATATTTTATTTTGTTTTGTTTTGTTTTATTTTATTTTACTTTACACTAATATATAGGCAACAGTCTCAATGACCGAATTATTATTATTTTCTTTTTTTGATAAACGGTTAAATTTTAATACTGACCGAATTATTATTATTTTCTTTTTTTGATGTAGGGTTAGATTTTAATAAATTAAGAAAGAAAGAAAGAAAGAAAGAGAGAAAGAAAACCTTTTTCTAAATATGTGGAGGACCTTTTTTTAGATATGTGGAGGGTACAGAAATAAGGAATATAATAGTTAAGTAGTGAAAGAAAATAATAAATAAAATAAAAATAATACAAAAATGAATGACTAAAATTAAGTAAAAATATTTGTTTTATTACACATGTTAAATATGATATGATACTATATGATATAATAAAGCGAGGCTGTTGTCCTGTGAGCTCTGTTTGTTTGTGTTTGTGTGCGTGTGTTTGTGCTGAAGACACATCTACAGCATTACTGATGGTCCCATCACAAAGCTGCGCTGCTCGCTGATACATTACCGCTATTTGTGCTAAGATACCTAAAGAAGACTTTGGCGAAGTGGAAGTCATCCTTCCATTTACACAGTTTTGCCTCCTGCAGTATTTGGGCTGGATGACAACCGAGATAACATGCATTAGCAGAGAGAAGAGCTCAGAGGAGTTTCTGAGGAAGGTTATCATCAAACACCATTTGTTCAGATACATACGCCACTGTACTGATAACCGAGAGAGAGAGAGAGAGAGAGAGAGAGAG